>NW_009592930.1:374-680 GCF_000690535.1 Cariama cristata | reverse complement strand
GGGCCCAAGGGGACTGGGGGTCTGCACTGCGCACAGTACAACTGCCTGAGAGATGAAAGCTTGTTCTCATTGCCCCAAATCACAAAAAATTCTTGGTTTGACAATTGTATGTTTTGTGACCAAAGAGGCAGCTTTGTAAAGAAGCAGAGGCCAGAACTAAGATGGGCTTCATCTTACTACCCAGCCACATAAACCAACAGAAACATCATGTACGTGACTGTCACTATGCACACGTAAATCGGCAGTTACTGTATAAAACCGTACAAGCCATTCGGGGCACATCACGGGCTGGCAGGGGCCTTTGGC
>NW_009592930.1:0-353 GCF_000690535.1 Cariama cristata | reverse complement strand
GGGGATGGATCGCAGGACCAAGTAATCCTGACTGATGCACGCCCACACGGCTCGGTGCTAGACCCCTTCAGAGCAGGTTTGCCTTTGAAAGCCTGCTGTAATGTTCAAACAGATCAGAGGATGAGCTACTAATCAAGAGATGTTCATGACCAGTGGCCCAGTACTTGAGTGCTCCCTCTGGTCCTTGTTAATTTATCCCTAAAGACTTATTCCTATGACAGGCCCAAGCTATGAGTAAATAGAGAGTCTGACAATCATACAGTGCTCAAAAATCCAATAAAAGATAAAAAGTAAAAAATAAAAAAATGAAACAAACAAAAAAAAAATAATTCAGAATGGCTGCTAGCACTGAA
>NW_009592929.1:10586-10881 GCF_000690535.1 Cariama cristata | reverse complement strand
CCCGCACTGACGGGGATGCCCGCGGTGCTCAAGCGAATTCAGGAGGAAATCGTTAAGTTTCTGCTGAAGAATGTTCCTAACGTGGCACAAAGCAGCCCAGACGGCAGGAAAAACCTCGCCCATCCAGCGCTGGGCCCCCAGGTCACTCTGTCTCTGACTGGGCTAGCACAGCACCCTCGGGCTGCTGCTCCCGATCTCCATTTCTACAGTTCACCTCAGAAGTTCGCCCTCCCCGTGGGCCCCTGACAAGCACCACGACACCACTTCTCCCTCCCCCCACCAAGAACCACTCGTA
>NW_009592929.1:0-10530 GCF_000690535.1 Cariama cristata | reverse complement strand
CGGGAAGGGTGACAACCCCAAGCAGCGGGTGCAATTTGTGAGCTCTTACCCAGGGGACGTGAGGACGGTGCTGTATCACCACACGCCTCAGTGTACCTCAGGGACCTCGCTCTCCACCACAGCTTGACAATACGCAGGAATCACCTTAAAGGAAAGTCAGAGTGTTTCTAGGTCTTCTAGCCGGCTGCCTTGGGAGCGCGGGAGGTGTCTCCTTCATCCTACTGGAGATGACCCAGACAGTCGGGGGCTGGAGCACGCGTTCTGTGAGGTGAGGCTGAGGGAACTTGTTCAGCCTGGAGAGGAGACGGCTTTTGGGGGGACCCAGCAGCAGCCCACCAGCACTTAGAGCAGCGCTACCAAGAAAAGAGGCTCTTCACACCGGTGGGAGGACCAGAGGCAACGGGCATGCATTCCTGAAAACAAGAGAGGTTCAGACGTGGCATAAGGAGAAACTTGCTCCCTGTGAGGAGAGCCGAGCAGCGTAGCAGGCTGCCCAGAGAGGCTGTGCAGTCTCTGTCCTTGGGAACGTTTAAAGACTGACCAGATAAAGCCCCAGGCAGCCTGATCGGACCTCAGAGCTGACCCTGCGGTGAGCAGCAGGTTGGAGTAGAGACCTCCTGGGGTCCCTTCCCACTTGAAGGACTTGGTGAGTCTGTGCTGAGTCAGCCACAGGCTGCCAGGCAGCGCTGCTGAAGTCAGGGACAACATCACATCAGGAAAACAGGACAGCTACCGCTTGGCAAAACAAAATAATTAGATAAGTCTGCAGAAAGAGAGTTTGGAAATCTTTGAACAGGAGAATAATGAGGTTAGTATTTGACCTAATTGACATGAGAACTTATAAAATATTAATCTCAAGAGCTTTGGAAAGTGTTTGAAATGTACAGAAAGCTTGAGCAGAACAGAAGGGCTTCATTTTGTACCATAAGTGGTTAATTTAACAGTCAGTTTTGCTGTTTAGGAGAGAGGATTTGTGGTTTAAAGCCCATATACTTAAAACAATTCAGATCTCAACCCACCAAAAAGGAAACTGAGGCATGAGAACAAGGCACGGTCATTGCTTTCCTTAGATCTGCAGGTTTACTGTGATAGGAACTCCTATATAATGTTTCACTAACTGAGTCTCTGAAGAGATTAATTGATACTCAGTGCATACGTAGTGTTGCAGTTATCAAAGGTGATGTGTTTAAGCTATTAACATATCTGGTGAGCAGAATGGAGACAAGGCGATGGGCTGTGAGCTGGACCATGCGGTAGGTATCCTTTTCACTCAGAGATAACAAGTGTTCAGGAAGTACAACAGAAAGTAAGGAAACGGGCACTGCTGTGACCTACACACACACATAAGAAAGTACAGATCAACAGGACCTTTAAACGTGGTAGTGTGATGAGTGCTCACCTGCAGAAGCTCATCAGGATATGGGACAGCAGCATTCATACTAAAAGCACACCCTGTTCCCCTACCTTTTGCAAAAAAAAAGAAGTAATCACACAGTAAAAATGCTAAGGTTACGAGTTCTCCAAATATAAGAAATACCCCTCCAACTGCAATGTGCCCTGCTCTATATAGAAGCTATTCTCCTGCCTTTAACTGCATAATGACATACTCTTTTTACAGAGGGCCCATGCCCTGCTGTACGATTACAGTGCTGCTTTTTGCCCTGTTCATTCCACATACAGCCTCAGGCCTTGCTTGTTCTATTTACTATCCTCCACTGCATACAAGGGCAACATTTATGAGAGCTTCAGCTCTTCTCCCTCCATGGTACCTAGCTTCCTGACACATTAATTAACTTATTTTTGCAGTATAACAATGGCACTATGCATGTTGTCATTTCTACAGTAGGAGAATTGAGAGACTCAAGCTGAAACTATTAACGTGTCTGGTAAATATCAAGTACTGGATTGTTGTCAAGAGTTCGTAGCATTACACAGCATTTCACGTGTTCAAAGCATAATTTCCATTAGCTTCAAATACAGCTGTAAGAAGAGCATAGCAACGTTAAATGAAAATGATGGTAAACACACTCTTCGAGCATTTCATGGTGGCTATTAAGAAGTGGGGAAAAATTTAACATCAAATTAGAAAAAACCTCAACTCGCACCATTACCCACAGCCAGGCTGCTGCATGAGAGGTCAGCCATCTGCGGAGCTATTCCCAAGTGTCCCTCGTGGAGCAGAAAACAAGCAGCGACCAGCTGTGCACAGTTTGGTTCAGCCAACGTGCCCACCACAGGAGCAAACACTTAGTAGGCTGCAGTGTTTAGGGGTCTCATTTAGACTTCTTCACTTGTTTTGGCAGGCTGCAGAGGCACCTCTAGGCTGGTGTTCAGCTTGCCTAACTGTCTAAACAGACAAGCAGACATGTTGGGACTGACAGTATGTCTTCACATCGTTAGGCATTGTTCAAGTTTGTTCCAGCTGCTAGGAGCTGGTTGCCTCTTTTATTTTCTTCTAAGCAGGGGCCTGATGCTGCCTTGCCCTCCTTAAATGTTAACTCTGCATCCGACAGTCTAATCTTATTATTGTTTATGCAATCCCTTGCCTTACCTATTATTTAATGCCAACCTCTGGGAGGAAGAAAAAGCCTAAATCTCCCTGCACTACTCTGACTGTGATAAGGATCCTTTGAAAACAAGCACATGATCATATAATGAAAGAGAGCAGCAAAACACAGAATAATGTGGTGAGGTTGGACGTGCAATTCTGTTTCTGTACTTCCTTTGCATTTCACCTTGGAAGAGCAGTAACATTCTCTTTTAACGTAAGTTTGTAAGAATCGTAATTAAAACAAGAAGTAGTATCACAGTGACTCCGAGCTATGGTCCTAAGGTCACAGAATTAATGTAGGAGCTGGTAGCATCAGGACATTGTCACCCAGGGGGAGGAGACGGCGGGGCGAGGAGGAGTGACTGTTTTGCAAGGGGCCCTTGGAGCTGCTTGCTGAGAGCAACAAGAGGAAACCAGAGGCTTGGTCGCTCTAAGGAGATTTTTGGAAGGAAGTGATTTTTGTTGATTTAAAATCTCTGCTCATCCCCTTCGGTCTTGCCTTCCCTCTCCTTCCTTACAGCTTTCCCCCTCTTTCTCTTCTTCTGGTTCTCCCTTCCCTGGGTGCTGAGCCCTGCCAGCTCTCGCCCAGCCTGCCTGTGTGCCCGGCTCAGCCGCCCTTTTTGCCTCACGCAACCTGAGCAGAGCTCAGGTACAGCCTGCCACCTCCTAACAAATGGTTTTTGTCATCTCTAAGTAGGACAAGCTTTATTAAGGCAGGAAAGGGAATGATCGCTTCCTAAAACTACTTGAAATACTAAAATAAGAAATAACCCTTTCAACACTCCAGGCTGGTGCTTATTTAATCTGCAATGCTACGTGTTTACAAGATACTCTGTTTTTTGAAGGGCAGTACTTGAAGGCTTAAATCGAGGCACAGTGGGTTGTGTTTTGGTGATTCCTGAACGGTGAACAATGTTCCTTCAGACATTCATGACAGAGAAATGGCTCCTCTAACACATGAAAACTTTTGCATCTCTATAACAAAGCAGCAACACAATTTATTAATCCAATTTACATTCAAAACGCTCTCATTTTATTCTTACTGCTGAAGTTGGTTATCACTGCTCCTTTGTCAGACGAGACAAAGCAGCTGTGGTTGATATTTCTGGCGAGGGCTGTCACAGCTTGGGTATCTGCCGAGGGCCTCTAGCATTATGACTCCGCTAAAGTTGCAATGTCAGCACATGTAGAGGCAGCCATTTGTGTCCAGTTTTGGTAGGAGGCTCCCAAATTCGGGGCTGCTGTGGATGGTCAGGCCCTCGGGGCTGTCTGGGTGTGAACACCTCGGGACGATGGGTTTTGCTGGATGGCTGGACAGAAGTTTTCTCCAGTCTCTCTGTAGTGGGAGGGTCAGAGCTACCGCAAATAAGGCCACAAAAACTGGGCTTTTTTAAAACCCCAGAGCTTGGATAGCTCAGGAAGTATCTTAGCAAACCTGGGGAGACCCTCTGGGATGAAAGTACACCTGATTTTTTTTGTCTAGCTCAAGCCAGGCCTTGCTGATGTAGAGAAGACCGAATGGTTCAAGCTGCAAACTGTGGACTCTGCCCACAGGGCACTGACTGAGAAGCTGGGCAACAAAAAGCGTGTGTACAGCCTGGTATCATGTCCAGCCTCATCGTCAAGTCACAGGGGACTTGTGAGTGGATTTCTTTCAATTTCTACTTCCAAGACTTCCCTTTTGTATTCAAGGGGCAGGGGGGACATGGAAGAATCACTGAGCCTAAGGAAAAGTAGAAGATGAGCTCTGCAGCCTAGCAATATTGAGACACACTCAGATAAGGAAGAGAGAAGTTTGTGTCCAAATTATTTATCCTGAACAAATGTTGAATTATTTCTTTGGGAATGTTTCCCTTAATAGAAGAGACTGACAAAGCATCATCCTGAATGCCCAATTTTCAAAAGACTTCTTTACAGCTAGGCTAATGGTGGTTGGGCTGTTTATTCGTGAAACCTGAGACTCTCTGGTGGTAATTAACAACTCTTGCCTCCTCCATGACTTACTGGCTACTTTAGGTAGTTTGCCAGGTTCAGTGAATGCCATTTGCAGGTGCGAATTTTATAAGCAGCCTGAGCTCACTAACTTGAAGAATTTATGTGGGTGATTCCCTCTCAATAGGTTGTATTGCTTCCCATCGATGGAGAAATCCAGAGAATGGATGCGAGGGGAAGAAATATATATACAATCTCAAATTCTTTCATCATAATATCATAGCGTGCACAAGCTATGCTCAGGGCTCAGACTGTATAGATGAAGATCCTGCAGGGCAGAGAGTCTGTGGCTCATACTGCTTATAGAGCCAAGCACCGTTCTTCCTAGCTGCTCATCAGTATGGACAGAAGATTTCCTTCTGCAATGGAGTGCTCTACAAAATATTACTGTGTTTAAGTGACACTCCTGAGCAGATGGCCTATGGTTCCTAGTACCACCAATATGCATCTTTTCTCTATGGTTTCTTGCGGCGTGCATCAAGTAATAAATTCATCTGAGATGGTTACTGAGGATGTCAGAATTTTTCTCTTCTGTATTTCAGTTCTCTCTTTGCTTGGAGATAGTGGAGGAATAAGGCAGATAGATCTGACACTGCTACAAAAACCTGAGCTACTCTTTAGATTCTTCTTTCGTTGAGTTTCCTTCCAACAAAAAGTGCCTGCATCTTGCTATACCCCAGTCATTGTCTTGCCTGTAACAGAACTCAGTATTGGAAACACAGAGAAGCATTCACATTAAGTAATGGAGTAAATGGCGAGGAAAGTTTCCAGTGCAAAGCTGAGTTTGAACTTTTAGTCCATAAATTCTCATTATGGCTCATCAGTAGAGGAAGTCTTGTGTAACAGATAAGGTTTCCTTGGTGTGTGCATTTCCTACTGTCCCCTTCCCCAACACTTGAAATTGCCTCTCATGCCTAAGATTGGAGAAGTTTATCATATTTCCCAGCCTTTCAAATATACACATTATCTAGAAGTTATTCTGTTTCCTAAATCAAATTCCATCCTAATCTAGTGGCTGAAGAGGCTCTGCATCTGCCAGATCATGTACGCAAACCACAGCATGTTGTCAGGAATGACGTTCAAGCTATGCTCTGTTCTCTTGCTTAGTCTGGGAAACTTGTAGTACTCTTTCACAGGCCACAAGAGTTTAGACTAGATAGAAGCAAAACAAGGAATAAGGTAGATGGAAGTGCAGGAAACCTGGTGGAGAGTTCTCTCCCAAAGACAGGGAAGGGATGTGTCTTTCCGTCTCTACAACGTCATGTTAGTAAGTTCACCGATGGGTTTATGCATCTGATTTACACTACACCAAATTGTTCCACATCTAGACTTTAGAGAGAGGTAAAGCAAAAGGCAATGGGGGAGGACATGCACCTGAAATTTTGGTAACAACCTTGTTTGAATCCAGTTTTCTTATCAGCCAAATAATTAGTGGCTGGCTCCACATAGTGGTTTCTCATGTAATTCCACTGAGTAGGGGTTTGGTATTTGGTATTTTTCTCTCTCAAAATAGCATTGCATTAATTTTCCAGTGAGGTGCCATTTGCAAGCCTGAACAGTCTCGCAGCCTTTGCCCTTGCAAGTCTCTGAACAGTCGAACACTGAAAGCTGGCTGGAGTCCTTCTGGCCACTGCCAGTCCCACTTGTGGCTGGAGACTTTAGGGATTAGAGAGATGATAGTGTTCTCGTGAACATCACGGAGTGTGATATCAGGTGTCTGCAGAGAGAGGGATAGCATATCACTGGGGCAGTGTGCCCTCTATTACATTAAGGGTGCACTGAGATTTCTTAAAAAAAAACAACCAAAACCAGAGTGCTAAATGTATGGAAACAACCCAAGTCAGTGTCTGGCACTTAAGAAATAACCATGCACATCCCACAACCTCGGCTTAGAGGTCTTATGGCAGACAAGTTTTTGACATGTGGTTATGGAAGAGTACTCTGCCAGTCAGAACTCTTACTTCATTTCCCACTCCAGAGCCTTCTTCCTGGTAGGAGAAAAAAAAACTCACAAAAGTTTAAAAACCTCTTTTCTGCTGAAGCTGCCTTATTTGCATCAACTCTCAGGTATTTAGCAGTGATCTGAGACACACAAACTGATCCCTCATGCTCCTTCAGTCCTACAGGCATGACTTGATTACATCACATCATTCTGTGTGTGCCAAAGACAGCATACATGCTGATGAGATGGAGCCGTTCACCTGGCCTTCTAGGATGCCACAACACCAAAGATACTCCTGCAAAACATCTTTCAGAGGCCAACCTATCCATCCCCTCATTCAACTCATCTTTAAAAAATGAGCCATTTTTAACGCAGAGGACTAAAAGAAGAAGGAAAAGGCATATGCCTGTCTGTATTCCCAGCTGTGCAGGTGAGCCTTGTTGTGCACAACACCTGCCTGTTGCTCAGGCAAAGCCTGACTTACTGACAGGGCTGCAGCGCAGCTCCACGTACAGTTTGCTGGTGTTGAATCACGGAGCTTCAGAAGAATCCTCTGGCAAAGGCCAAAGGGACTCTCAGATCTTGCTGTTTGTTTGTTTGTTTCTACAAAGCCCTTGCCAGTATTTATTTGCCCATCTGAAAACAACGATTAATTTTCAGGACGGAGTGAGAACTTTTCAAGCTATGACAAGTCCACTAAAAGTATCTCATTTTAGAAGAAGTTGTGGTGAATGAGATGTTTTACTGTAAAGCCCTTGTTAGTGTGTGTGCTGCACACAGCTGTGTGATTTTGTATCACTTCGTTAAGCTGTGACATCCCACCCCCCCCGCTACTCATAGGCTTTGATTTCAGTTGCGTAAGCGTCTATGCCTGAGAGGAAGCCAAGCTGGTCCACACAAATAATGCTGGACTTGTATACTGTAAAAAGCATGACTAAACTCTAGTCAGAAACTTTCTGACACTTGTTAACAACAAGATGGGTTCCTGTCTGCTTCCAATTTTGCAATCTGTTCTCTCTGTGGGATGTGTGGGGTTAAGGGGTAGCTTTCCATTAAAACATGATGTAATAGCTGGTACCAGTCATGGTTTCTGGGAACCGTATGCGCTTCTGGGACCAGTCAGTGAGAATGGGGACTCTGATGCTCCTTTGAAGGTGCTAGCACATGTGATTCCAGCTGCTGAGCCTTCACCTTACAGCACCACCAAACTCTCTTCTTGCAGTGAATGTCCCGCTGTTTCTGGTAACCTCTGTCTCGCGATGCAGTGACCGCAAGCCTGTATGTGCAGTGAGTAAGCTCTTCCTTGGCCTGTCTCTGCATGGACCAGTTGTAAAAATAAACAAGGCAATGCCGAGGTGTTTAAGAGGGCAGTGGGGGAAAGGAGAGAGAAAAAAGTGTCCTCCTTCCTGAGGATGTATATATATAACGTATAAAGGCAAACTCAGTAAAGATCTGATGGGGTAGGACAAAGTCTTATCTGGCTACATCATGTTAACACATGCACCAAATAGCGCTTGCCCTCTTGAGACCCAGCTGACAGTTTGGTTTGCACAGCAAGACCGCGGTATACAAACAACTGCTGTGTGTGCTCATGGCCACGGAGTGCAACCTCAGGCTCTGAGATGTA
The DNA here is from genome assembly GCF_000690535.1 of Cariama cristata. Taxonomy (NCBI): domain Eukaryota; kingdom Metazoa; phylum Chordata; class Aves; order Cariamiformes; family Cariamidae; genus Cariama; species Cariama cristata. The sequence continues at coordinate 2,418 of NW_009592929.1, read as the reverse complement.
AGGAGTCATAGCTGTCAACAGATGATGCAGCAAGCAACAGAGCGGCAACCTGATGTCACACAGGATGAATAACTGACATGGTTAATATGTACATGTGCACATGCATCTGGGTACCACCCTTTTAAGCTCTTATCTCTACCACAGTGATTTTTGATAATCTGCCTCAGTTGAGCAGCAGATGGGGATGCTTAGCACTTGCATTTTCTGTTGATAGAAGTAACGTGCCGTAAGTGTGTGCATGAAACATCCCAAACATCTATGCCTACAGCAAATCAGACTTTTATATCCCCATCTTTTTAAAGATGGCTACCAATAAAAGTTGTACGTTCAGTTGCACCACTATTTAATTCTGTCCAAGTTTCACAGAAGGCAGGTGTGCAGTCTTAAGCTTCCTATTTCTACATATGTCCCTCACTTTTCACTCATTTTCAACAGGACCACTCTGTCCGGAAGCTAGTCTGACTTGCTAACAAAAGAGAAAGTCAGGCGAGGGTCAGTATAGTGCAACACTCACTCTCTAATCACATCCTTTCAATTCATTGAAACAGCAAAGCAAAAAGATATTTCTAGAGGCTTGGCTAATGTTTAGAATGGCGTTGCCAGAAGAAGCTAAGAACCTGTATATTTTTATTTAATCTTTAGTCTACAAATCTAAAATGCGCAAGAAAGCCTAACATATACATAAATACTGTGATAGGTGGGTTGGCAAAATGCAGCAGTGATTCCGCAGAGTCCTCAGCTGCAGCTGTGTACACAGAGCCCATGGGAAAAGCTGAATTTGTTCTAGTCACCAGCGGGCCAGTCGTGGGATACTGCTTTGTGGTAACCTAAACTCTCCATGCTGTTGTTGAAAACGTGCCTCAACAACACACAACTTATTTGGCAGCATATGTTAGTGGGGACTGGTATTGCCCTCCTATTGCTCGTGCTCCGAGGTAGGCAAGGTGTTTGAGCCAGCTACTTTACACCAACTCGTCTTGGGCAGAGTTTTTCCCTGGCGGTTTTTTCCTTCAATATACACAAGCCTTCTTTTGAAATTCTCAGGGCTGTTCTGATGTTGTGCAAACCCACAGTTAATGTTAGATCAGCTATGCCCTGCAATGGCAGAAAATTAAAGCCACTGCTGTGGAACAGCTGTGCACACTACTTGCTTTCAAACATTGCTGAGAGCACTTGCTACCTTTTTCTTAATACTGGTGCTTCCAAATGTATGCTGCCAACGGAGTAGTGAATGTTTCATGCACCCATCTAGTGCTGCATTCTGATCAGTTTGCACAGGGAGGCTTGCAAAGTAAAGCCACCAAAATAAGCCCTCTGTTCAGAGTGCCCGTACCTTGTTAGCAAGGAGATCCACACATCCACCTGCACAGACAGTGCTCCAAATAACTCAGTATTTGGGTCAACTCTCCATTAAAAATGTAGGTCTTGAATCTCTTTCTTCCTCTGAAATGCCAGGTTGGCAATATCACTGGACCTGGGGGCGGACAAAATGCTTCTTTGATGAAAGACCTAATCTTGGCTGTGTGACAGACATCCTAGGAAGCCTGCTACGAGTCATTTCAGGCAACGCTTTTTCATTTCAGGCAACATTTTGCCCTGGCTCAGGTCTACTTACTGTCATTGACTTCCTCTTGCACAGGAGTAAACCACTTCCAGGTACTTCTGAAAAGCCTGTGCCTAACCCTCCTGCAAGCCTGACTGAAGCCTCCAGCCTGACATGCTGCTCACTGACTGTAAAGCTACTCTCCCTCTCTTTCTCTCTCTCTCTCTCCATACCTCACACATGCCATAGAGGGGAAGATGTGGGATCCTATCCACAAACCTGATTTGAAGCTAAATTAATAATTCTAAAGCATTAAGATCCTCAGTTATATAAATCTGAAGTATTGCTAGTAGATTGGAGCTCCTTTGGCTGCAGACCTAGGAAAAGAACGCAGAAAATTGGGGTGGGCAGATGCACGCTCAGGGAGATGCATACCTCGGCTGAGTTTTCACCCGATGTCTCTCTTATCTTGGTCAGTCCTGTTCCTTTAGTTGCCTGTTACCACGAGCTAAACCAAGTTTAGCGCTGATACATACCCCACCATTCAGAAAATGTAAGGCCAGCCTTAGTAATTCTGCTGGCCAGTGCTTCAGGGAAAACCGGCAGTACAACTCATCAAATGAACTGAGTCATTCTCCATGTACTTCCAAGAAGGATTATGAGCGATGGTAATTGCTTGTAATGAACAGGCACCCATCTTTTCCAAAAGATTAACTTCCATTGCATGGGGGTGAGGTAATCTGCACAGGTTTATATCATACTCCCTGCTTACGCCCAGCTGAATTTTAAGATGGATCTCCTTCCTCGAAAAAGCTCATAAAATGCTTAGGTCTTGTCTTTATTTCTAAAGCCCCAGTGGTTTTGTTAGACAGATG
>NW_009592928.1:0-775 GCF_000690535.1 Cariama cristata | reverse complement strand
ACTCTCTATTTAGGAAAAATAACTAAAAAGTACACATGCAAAACAATATCAGAACTGGTTTTGTATATCCATTCTTTTGTTTGCCATTTAAAAAAAAAAAAAGTAGTCACAACTAAAGTGTGATACAAGGTCTGTACAAATCACAGCATTTCTTAGCAGGTGAGAGAGTTCAGTGACTGCTTGCAACATTTGGCCAGGCAGTGAAAGCAGCGACTCTCATGCCCAGGGCTGCAAGCTCTGGTTGGGGCACCATTTGTCACTTATGTGAAAAAGAGTTCATGCTTCAGGAACACATTTCACATGGGTGATAATGGGAACTGGGAGACCTTTGGAAAAGCATAGGTCAACCCACATTTGGCTCCTAGAAGCAAACAATGTCTCTTCCCCATAACCAGAAAACTTCCCTTTTTTCAAATGCTGATCTGTAGTTCCTCTTCCACGTATTCCCTGAAGGTTTTTCTCTCTTATTTGAATCTGGATAATTAAAGCGACAAAGCCAATCTCTTGCTAGTCCTAGCGATCCCGACTTCACAAATCTCTCTTGAGTCACAGACACAAATTCTTCCTTAGCTCTCTTCCACTTACAATTAACCAGTGTTCTTGAAATCAAGAATGCTGGGGCTGAGACTTAGGAAACAATCCAGAGGAGACTAATAAGCACTTGAGACCAGCCTTCCAGGGTGCAAAATTTTACACTGAGGCATCTGCATGCCTATACATCATCAGAGCAAGTCTATCTTGCCTGGGATCTTGCCCCCAAAAGACAGGACGTCTC
>NW_009592927.1:26512-53996 GCF_000690535.1 Cariama cristata | reverse complement strand
TTTTATAGCTGCTTTATTTAGCTCTCAACAATTTTTGCAGTAAAACTATTTATTAAATTTATTATTCTGAGGATAATATCTACATATCCTCTAACCCAAGGATAAACATCTACCTACCAGTGACCGTTTGGCAGCTCCTGTGGGATGAACTAAGGGTTGTAAAGGGTGAGTTTGCACACAACAGGTCACTACTCCGTCGCTGATACATGCTGGCACCGTCCCCATCTGTGTCGGAAGCCGCCGCGCCTTGGCAATGGAAGCAGCCCCCCCCCAGCACCACTGCAGCTCCAAGAGCCGAGGCTGAGAACAGATGCACCGCTCCCACCCCTAGCATCCTACCACCGCAGGGCCAAAAATGCTTTAGAATAAAAATACTCTAAAGCAGGACATGAAGCCTACATGCCCACTACAAACTTGTGGGAAAAGAAAAAAAAAAAGTCACAGGAAACCCAGCTATACCCAGAGGGGTTGGCTGAGAATGACCCTGGCGCTGTTTTATCCAGAGTGAGGATCGGTGATGGAGACTTTCCTGATTAAAATAAACTACGTGAGAAAGAAAAGGAAGCTCCAGGAAACAGTAAGTAAACTGTGTTTTTGTGTTCGTAAGTCTCGTAAATGAAAATAGAAACTTGACATTTAAAAACAAAAGTATAAACTAAGCACTTTGCTTTCAGCCCTTTTAAATGCTCAGACACTGGCGATCAGAATAAACCTTAGCTTGGGACATCCAGATCGCTTCTGATACTGACAAGGAAGAAAAAGCAGCAATTTTAGGCAAAAAAGCTAACGCGCAAATTCCATTGCCTCCCCATACTTCAGTGCTGTGTGGTACTACTACGACCCAGCAGAAGAGTGGTATTTCTTTTGTTTAAGACCAACATAAATAAAACCTGTTACTGAGAAACAGTCTGTAACAAAACCACACTAATGAGAGATACACACACTCTCTGGATACCACAATCCTTTCAAATGTATTTGAAAAAGAAGTTCCCCCTCCAAGGATACGCCAGGTAAAGCAGCCGCCCCGTTTTTCAGCCCGGGCAGCCCCAGAGCAGAAGCCACAGCCCAGCGCAGGGGGGGCAGAGGAAAAAAGCCCTTCACGAAGCACTTGCTCCATGCAACCTGCTGTTCGGCAAAGCCTGCTGTCCCTACAGCCCTCGGGAGCTCAGCTCCCCGGGGAGCTCCTGCCGCGGAGGACGGAGTCGGAGGTTCACGGGAGCCAGCGTTTGGGTTTTCACCGGGTGCACGAGCCGGCCCCCCGCCGCAGAGAGCGCGAGACCGCGATCCCGGGGATCGGGGGGCACGTCCCGACTCTCTTGCTCTTCGCTTCGGCGACCACGGCTGGTCCCACCTCTCCACCCTGCCTCCGTTTCCTCACCTATAAAACGCAGGCAATGAAACTGTGCTCTCCACTAAAGAGCGGCATTCAAAGCCATTTGGGATGTACCAATGTCATAGCCCAGCTCTGACTTGTTCGCTTCCCTGCTCATAAAAAAGTAATGTGTCATAACCCATAAAACAATGAGTCATAACCCAGCTCTAACTTGTTTACTCCATTGCTCATAGCAAAATAACGCAAGCAAGACTGATGCTTACAGGGAAGGAATTCAAGCAGCGTAGCACAGTACTCCCCTCTCCCGTATTTCAATTGTAACGCAGCAATAGGTATTTTAATGAGGCTTTACTACTACAGAACAAGGCTTTACCTGTGGTTCATTTCTCAAATTTTACTCAAGTCTTTTTCAGCATTTGGACACCCTTTAATCTTTTAAATTATTGTCTCACATGTATTAAAAACACACACATAGATTACACATATTAAAAAAAAAAAGAACAACATTCCAGCTTACATTCTCTATGACAAACGTCCATTCTTTGTCTTCAAACTCTTCAGCGTGGGGATCCTAGAAAAACAAACCAGAGAGCTTAAGTCTAAAAATAAGCCAGGGTGCAAGGAATTGCAACTCAGCCAAGATTTTCATACACTCATAGGAATATTTTTACCCACTGAAGATGACAGAGGGAAATATTTTAGCTAGGATGTAGGCTCCAATGGATGTCAATAAGATGAGCAGCAAGTAGGGGTAAAACTGCCAGTGAGGATTTAATAAAGATTCCTACAGATACAAACATGAGGTTGATTCTGATAAAGGCCCGTAATTCGATTTCCTTTCATCCAGAGCCAAAAAGAAGATAAATCCCTCTCTAATTCCGAAGTTCCACCTCCCAAATAAACACAACAAAGCTCCGTCTTGCCGAGAGGAGCAGAGGAGGGCACGGCTGCCCCGCGGGGCGAGAAGGCACACACCCGGAGCGGGCATCGCCCCGGCCGCCGCGCACCCAGAGCCAAGGGCACAGCTTCACCCCGAGGTCCCGAAACGCCTGCCCTTACTGCACAACGTTTCTGTTGCGTCACACGTGAGGGTCAGAAAACATTTCCACCAACAGCAAGATAAATAACAACGAGGTTCCTGTATGTGGCATTTGTTCGCCATTTAATGAGCTTTCAATCTGCTGGTGTGGTCTGCGTTGTCGTCGTCTGAAATTAAGACGACGGTGGAGACATGAAGTCATCCCCTTCATGCCTCTATCAAGGATCGCACTTTAAAAAAAAATACTTTTAAAAAAATAAATCATTCGTTTATGATCTAATCCTAGTTCTGAACAACTGTAACAAAATAACTTCTACTCCTCTTGCAAAACAGCTTCTCACACTAAGAGAATGTGGCTTTAGGCTTTCTCGGACATGAAGCCTAATTTTGCTATACCTCGATTTTATCCTATTATTTCCAGTTATAGGAAACCACACAATACTTCCTTTGCCTCTGACACTTGCATGCCATAGACACTTGTAGACAAACGTCACTTCCCCGAAACCAACATTTGCCACCATCACATGAGACCCCTCAGCACCCGCAGAGTTTTCTCGCTGTTATTTGGAGTCTGCTCGTGATACCACGCCAAGCACGGCACCAATTCCACCTGGCTGCCGTAAATTAACAAAACGGATCGAGACACTTTGCTTCTACTTTATCTCCATCAGTACCATCCTTCCTTTCTTTCCATTATGCTACAATCCTCACATTCAATCTTTTCAACTCACCTGGTCTCAGTTCTTTCCTTTAACCATCCTTGTTTCACTTCGTTTTGCCCTGAGGTCAGACCCACCGCGAACAGAGGTACTGTACCGCAGCACTACAAGTGACTCTTAACTAGCTCTCATCAAATACACAAAATAAAAGATTTTGTAAGTAATGAGCTTCCAGCATAAACAACCAGCAAAAATAATATTTTTTTTTTCTTTTTCCAGCACACAAAAAACTTGGAAAGTGTGCTCTTAAATAAACCTCCTCTGTGAACGAACCACAGTAACATTTCTAAGAGGGTATCGTCCTATCTCCTCCAGCGCGGTCCCTCCTACAAAATCCACAGCCAAGTGGGTTCACTGCTCTGCAGACGCCCCGTAAAACCCCGGCTCTCCTGGCTGGGGGAGTCCCGCCGGGCACCGACACGCTCACGGAGGGAATTCAACAACACGTCACACCGCCGGCACCAGCAGTAGCTACGGATTTAATAGCTACAACCGCAGCTGTCACACGCAGCAAGCGTTTCAAAATGCATTACTCCAACGATGGGATGTACTTTCAACGAAAAAATACAAGATGTTACCAGAAACTTATGTCAAAACTGATGATTTCTTTTGATACATGAGTAAATCTTTGTAGAATTTTTTAAGAAATCCAAGTAAGAAATCCAATACTGCAAACGAGTGTTAAAAACACACTGTACCGCTAGCTATAAGGATAGAAGGGCAAGTAGATACATACAAAATTATACCGAGGTATCTCCGTGTTCCAATTAACGTACTTGTCAATATCAGATTATGCAATTATACATCCATCACATCAATCAGGTTTGTGGAATTCTGCATTATGTAAATAAAGTGCGCGATACCTGCTGGTTTGCTGTATCCTATATAAATTCTAAAGATATAATTTTCTGTAATCCAGCTATTAAATACTTATCATTTTCAAGAGTTAACCTGGGGCAATTACCTTTTTGTTTAATTGCTTCCTTTGATACAGCATAAAATGACATAATGAGATTTAATGGGATCATTAATCACTTTATGTTTTAATAAGCTGCTCCATAATAAGTGACTAAACTCTTAAATATTTCATCCTGCTCAAATTTTTTTTCATAACTCCCCCAAAAGCTATTAAGGCAAGCTTGGAGGTTCACCTATAACTGCTTGCAAAGCCAGGGCCCAGCAGTTTATCCCGTGACAAACAAAACGATCGTCATTGTGTTCACGCGAGGCAAGAATCTATAATGAAAAGCAAAGTTCTTCTATCAACGGCAGTAAAACTGATCCACGTCTCTGAAGGCTACAGACTCAGGTGCTCTGCTGAGTATTTCTGATAATCTGATAGAGCAAAGTAATACTGTATAATCAAACCACTTCTTCATAGTCAACATTTTAGCATGCACTTGAAAGTGAGTTGTGAACACTTGAAAAACAAGCGTGAGCGTATTACCCCAAACTCCTTACCAACTACCCAGAATAAAAAATAAAAATTGAAAGCTTCAAGGACTTCTCTAATGAACAGCCTTACCGAAAGCTCGGAGAGTATGAAACGTGCTAAGATATGGACACTTTGCATATGTGTAAGACGTTTCAGATTTAAAGACAAACCTAGATTTTTTTTTTTTTAAAAGCCACATTTCTTGTTAGTCTTAAAACACCTCTAGAAACAGAAAACCCCGAACAAGCTTATACACAAAAGCCTCAGCATTTCCTTGCAACAGACACGTAAGTGGCTTCCCTCTTCTCACTGAAACGCTTTCATCAGAAGCCCAGGGAACAGCACGCACAGTCCTATTTCTAGCTAACATACAGCTTTACTGCGTGGTCAGCGTTAACAGATACGTGTATGAGCACGGTCACAACAAACTCCCTATTGCAACCACCATTTCACCCTTTTGGCTAACAATTCCACGTGTGGTCTCCATAAAAAGTGATGTTTCTGCAAGTGTGACTAACCTTTCATCTTATTTTGAAGAAGGTAAACACCAGTTAAAAAAAAAAAAAAGCCTTACCAACACCTACTTCCTTCACTGGCTAACCCATATTCTCCATTCACTTCCCACATAAGACTGCTGCAATGAATTTAGCAAACTATTACCTAAGGACTATACAGCTCACTACTCTTTAGCAAAAAAAATGCCTTTGCAAAGAAGAATAACCCTAGGAGTAACGGTTACAGCTGCCTTAGAAATCCTCGCGGTCTGAAACCCTCCCTGGTGGCACAGCAGACACCACCTCCCCTCACCTGCCAGAAAACGGGCAGCTGAAGACCCCTGGAGACAGCAGTGATACACAGACCTCGTACCCACTCTCCTTCCTGAAAGCAAATGATCATGGAAATGACCTAAAAAGCTCAAGGAACAAACTATCTCCAGTATTTTTGTCAGCCTGAAACTGCCTCGTGCCTCGCTGTAACACGAAGGGAATGGGCAAGAGCCCTTTTTTTGATAATGCTCATTTTCTCTACCAACATGCCACAGATGCAGAACTAAACTCTATCCAACATTCATTATGGTTTTACCTTGACTTGAAAACTGTGAATATTTGGGCAAATGGATTGAACAGCTTATTGTTCCTCCTCATTTTATTGTGTAAAAAAGAATCATCATTCTTAATATCAGGAAACAGGCCTCATTTTCCCGTTTCTCATTCCATATGCATCCACCTCTCAGTATAAAACTTAGTTAAGATACTGAAAGGGAGTGTCAGAGCCTTCTCTGTTCCCCCCTACCCTTTTTTTTTTCCCCTCCTCTCTCCTGGCAAGATGACTTTAGTGTTCAAAAGTAACGCTCGGGTGAGAAGGCAATAGTAAGGAACTGTGCAAAGGGTGGGACATCATCTTATTGTTCTCCTACAGCGAGACTCTCCGATATTCATTTCCCCAACTCTCAAGATCAGTAGAGCGCTGTGGTCCACCCGCAAAAACCTAGCCCATCTCACATTTTCCCAGTAACTGTGTTAACTACTTTTCCAGAGATACGCTGGCCCTCGACAAGTTCGGTCCTACAAACTCTTCTCTGCAATCCCACCCATCGCCTTCTTTCTATGACCCCATTCTGCCCACCCACATCCTAACTACCTGAAAACAGACAACTCTTCTGGGCTCGGGCAAGGAAGAGCAACAAGGAATGTGTCCGTCACATTTTTCTCTTCTCTGTTGATCACTCCATCATCAGCCCATTCCACAAGGAGCTGTGTCAAGGAGGAGATCCTTTCTGCAGTGTATAATGTGGTTTCAGAAGACTGAAGAAAGGTAACCCTTCTCCAAGGCTTTAGGTTCCCTTCATAGCCATTTCTGTATCACTTGTAACAGGAATGAAAGACGTACTAGCAAACAAGGGGCTGCTCCTGCTCCTAACAGGCAGCCAGAGCGGGTGGGGAAGCTCTTCAGGCTGTTAGTCCCTTCCTCCCTTCCTTCCCTGTGCCTCCTCCCGAAGCTTTCCTGGCTTTTGAAGCTTGCCTTCCAATTAGATCACTTCATACCAGCCTTAATCTTCGGTCTTTCTTCCCAGAGAAGAACTACTTAAGGACTGTCATACTGAATCAGATCAAACGATGACAGAGTTTGTGATCTTCCTCCACCAGTGACCTATAGCAGATGCTTCGGGTACTCCAGCATCTGTCCTCAGCTTTTGTACTTGGCTGTTTCAAGCTGCAGAGGACTCAAAATTTGACCCAATTCTTGTTGCTTTCAATGCTGCTTACAGAGGTCTGATTAGTCTAGAAAATCCCATACAGCTCTGGTCAGCTTTTGCTGAGCTTCCAGAAGGCGGACGGGCAGAATTGGTCCTGTACATCACCGCACCGCGCCGCAACAGCTCACGCTTTCCTGTCAAGCCTCTGGGCTAGAAAGGCAACAAGGACTGACATTTGGGGGGGTTATATGTCTTTAAAATTAGCCCCCACGTTAACCCTGGGTATTTAATTTTTTAGTGCGCAAGTGTGCTCAATTCCCTGAGCTTAAGACTTTTATATCTGACACACAACATCTTGCCTTGTCTAGAGGGCTGTTTTTCCCACCTATGGAACATTCTCCATAGTGTCTGGCCAGGCCCTTGGTCTCTCCTTAACTGAAACAAGTATGTTCTGAACCTGGATTTGTTCTTCGCTTCTGGGAAATGGCTTTATCAAAGGGTTTTGGTTCGGGGTTTGGTTTTTTGGTTTTTCTTTCTCTGAGACAATGTATTGGCTCTCCTGCAGTGCTCCTGCTAGGGCACGGCCAGTTACTGCCTATATTCAAAGCACATGATTGACTCAGGCTTTCAAGAAAGATAAGGGATTTATTCTGAGAGATATGGGAGGACGGGAATACTTTCAGCAATACATCTCTTTCTATCATCTATTTTATTCTTATTTTACTCATAAATAATTTTTTGTTTACTTAGAAAGTTATGCCTTTTAAAACTTCTTTTTCAAACTTTGGAATAAAGAGCCGGTAATCTTTTCCCTGTTGGTGCAATAGTACACTGGTGTGATAAACCATGTATATTACTGACAAAACAAGTGGGTTTTGTAATCCAATGGAGCAAAGTCCATGCTCACTCCAGAAGAACAAACATTTTTGCTTAGAAAGTTCACTTTGCTTTTAAGCTAGAAAATAATGATGTTGCAATTTAAATCCTCACAGTCCAATTGATGTTCACTGAGCTTTGCTAAAAGCACTGGGCTTGCTTGGCAGTGAAAATTTCTCAGTTAAAGTCTCTCTCAGTCGGTACAGGTATGTGTGTGTACATAAAGCCACGGAAAAGCATACAAGCTCTCATATATGATGGTTAAACCTTGCTAATGCAAGGACTCTAAAAATGAACTTCTGGAGTGCAACCATGGAAACAACAAAAAATGGGAATTCAGCTAGCTTTTGTGGCATTTGTGGATCTTTCCATGAAAGCACTACAAATCACAGGCTTAGAATGCACAATAGGTTTGCTGTTTCACAGAGTTTCTTTCTCCTCGTTTTGGTTGAAAAACCTAAGGCATAACCAAACATCACTGTAGAGGACAGCAAAGAAAGAAGTCAAAATTTCAGAACAGACGGAACTTTTTCCGTGAGAAGCACTTCAGCCGGCTGGATGGGCAGGAGCTAGAGCTAGCTAAGGGAAGCCAAATCAGTATGTCCGTTTGATGCTTTTCCCCACGTGACTCCAGAGCATTATGAAATTTTGCCAGCAGCCCACAATTCAGTGAAATGAAACAAAAAGGTTTTATTTATTTGAAATGTAAGTTTTCTGAACAAAGGTTATACTCTCTTCAATGTTTAGCTCCGCTTGCCTAAGAACTACAAATATATTATTGGAAACAAGCTAACACTCAAAATAGGGATGTGCAGATAACGCAAAGCATCTCGTCTGTTGACTGATCACAGGCACTTTGCTAGCCAGCTCTCAAGTGTCCAGGGGTGGCTACTGGAGAGGATATTCTTAACATTCTCATCAGCACTTGAAACCTCGACTTATCTCCTAATCCTACCAGCACCACATTTCAACAGCCACTTACGAATGCACAGCCACTACTGTGTGAATCATTTCCCAAAACACGTAGCTGTCTATTCTGGAGTCCGCTCGAATTTCCCTTCCCTGCCCTTCTATTTCAAACGGCACCGCTGCACTAATTTGTTATCCGTGATTGCTACACGGCTCTGTCGGAGCAACCTGCTCCCGTCAGCGGGCTCTGCCAGCGCGGACGGGGAGACAGCAGCTTCCCTTCGCTTCTCGGCTTGTAGCGAAAGCGGACAACCACAGTTAGTTAAACAACACGGCCAGGCTAAGTGTACTTACTGCAAAGTGCCAAACGTTCACCAGTTGCTCCCCGTCGCAGGGGAGTCGCTCCTGAAGGGACTTGTACACAACTGCAAGATGAGTGGTCTCTTTTTCTGAGCTTTACTGCTTTCAGTGTTTTCGCCTCCCTCCTTCCAGAGGAAGGAAGGATGCAAACACCTTACTCGCAAGTCAGCTCCCCAGAAGGCTCCTGCGGTGCACTATTACGTACCCCGCTTCCCACTACTCCGGTGCTGACCAACCAGTGCATAAGCTCTGCAAAAAATAGCTCCTGCTTTCTGACCGCCTTTGCCCAGAACGTACCAGCTACAGTGCTCAAAAAGCACCGCTCTGTACCACACCTGCGTATCCCTACGGAGAAGAAAGTGGTCCGGGCCACTTACAGGCACTCTTGTTGCAGCGGCCAGAGGATCAATGAGAACAGATTTACACAAAGAGCTGCCTGACAACATGATGCTTCTCTACATGATCTCGGCATTTTGATTCTAAAAGCCAGTGCTCGTTCCCCCAGAGATCGGTGGGTACCGTTCCCAGAAGGCACACCCTCTGAGGTTATTCACGCTCCTACCTCTCCTCCCAGACCAACCCTTGCGATGGACAGGCTCATTTTTGGGGAGATGAGGAGGAAATCCAGTGAACACATCTGCCTGCAGAGTCACAGTGCTGGGTAGGGTAAAACCACGCTTGTGGCAATATCTAGCACCGGCTCCAGAGGCCTTTCTGCCCCCTCAATACGTGGTCCTAGCCAACGGTCTCCGTGGCACAACTACAAGGCGGTTGTGCCGCGGTACGTAACACAGCCCCGAAGCGGGGCAGGTAGGAATAAAAGGTGGTGTGGGGTGGCAGGAGAAGGCTGGGAGACACTTTTACTCCAAAGCCACAGCATCACAGCTGCACTCAAAAGAAACTTAATTTCTCCTTCTTCACGTAACGTGTTATCGCATACACAATCAAGAGTTGTGTACATTTGCGCTTCACTTTAAATGTTAAAAATATTAAGTAACATTTACTGAGTTACATAACCATATTCAGATTATTCAGACACGCAGCGTAGTCACATAATGGCGTTAAACTTCTTAATCCAAGTAAAGGCCCTCGAAGCATGCAAACAATTTTTGCTAGTGAACTTTTGAACCTCAGTTGAAGACTATGTGTCTGCTAAGAAGAGAGACAAATTTATGATAGTTACCATCATCGGCAACCTGGGAAGTTCCTGTTCACCGGTGAACCCAAGGACAAAAAAAAAATAAATAAAAAAATAACACACACACAAAAAACCCCCAACAACAAAAAGGAGAGAAATCCACTTTTTAGGCTTAATGAACCGATTAATAAGTCCACATTCTAAGGCTAACCAGAAGCCACTTCTAAGCAGTTACTTAGGGAAGTCCCCAAGACAAAGAAATATAACTATTACTAATTAGAAAGAAGTATGTTACTGTTGCCCTAAGCTGTTAAAGACAGCAATTATAAATAAGAACAAGCAGAGTGTAGCTGGAGACACCAGAGTAAAGAACAAGAACGAACTGATGGAATGAAAACCCCAGAAACCTCCAGCCTCTTGGGCAGCCTCCTACGCTGTCACACGTGCAAAGCTGCATTGTTTATCTTTACGCAGAGAGGGCTCTGCCCTGTGATATTTGGGAAATAAGTTCTAGCATAATCATCAATTTCTCCTCCTGCTTCGCAGACACACAAATAAGCTTCTTTTTTAATAGAACAAATGTAGTTCCTAAGAAAAAAAAAAATCCCTTGTAAATTCTTATAATTCTCTGTACTACTCAAATACCCTACATCCACTCCTACGATTGCAATCACGTAAGTACTGTGATGTTTGTGTGGCATACTAAATACTGTGAAATTAAGAGCTGGATTCTGTTTCCTGGTCAATGGCATAAGAAACAGGGTCACTGCACTGCAACCGAAGGAGGAAGTCTAGAAATGACTGTGTTTTGACAACTTCTGGCTTACAGTATCTAAAGAAAACCAACCAGACTATAACCCATGCCAAGCCCTTACGCATGTACTACGTGCGCAGCTACACATGTACTCAACTCTATGCCAATGACTCGCCATAATCAGCTCAATGGGATATTTCAGTGCGTTAACTGAACTACAAAAGTAAGCTTTGGCAGGCGACAGACCATCCTCCTCTCCCGGATTTAAACTGGGGACATAAGGTTGTGCAGTTAATGACTTAAACCCAGCAAGGTTAGGCCTTGTGACTATAATCTGATGTTTCCCAACAGAACTTGTCATATGCTGTTTATGAAACAGGAAAGATTATGCTTTAAAAAAACCATACCTTAAAGAGCGTCACAGTAATCTCAACGTTCTCAGGAACAGGCCATACCACCACCCCGCGGTATGGGTTCTTGATGCCAGGCTGCCAGCTATGAGCCTAAAGGAAGAAAAGAAGGAGTTGTCAAGGCCATTATCAAAGTGCTGACTCGATTCCCACGGGACCCAGCGCATGTAGGCAGAAGTAAGATGTCACCAACCTCAAAAAGGTTGTGTTCTTAAACCTATGACTCTACTGAACACTATAAAGGACATCATTAAGAATGACAGTAAGGAAACTCAGATCACTAGCAGGCTTTTTGTTTTGGTTTGGTTTGGGTTTTTTTCCACTGAACTAAAGTTGTTCCTCACAAGATCCTAAACTCTGGGGTTTTTAAGCATATAGCACAGGTCAGGACACTCAGAGCCTTGTAAAAAATTAGGGCTGTAAGGCCAGAGCTTCTGCAGCCAGCTAAGGTTTTATTTTGTTTATATCCAGATGAAGGAATGCTTTTATTTAAAGAACACAAATACATCACATAGTACACACTTAACCACATTTACACCTAAACAGAGCAACAAGACAGTTTTATTTAAGAAAAAAAAAGTGAAAACAATTATTTATAATACAGATTAAATGCTACTAAAACATTTAAATTCTTAGGAATTAATATGCTGGAGTACCTACACCTAGAAAAGATAATGAAAAACACCAGAACAGTTAAACAGACTGAGAACTTGTCTACCTTTGAGTATGAATTTGGATTGATGTATGGTCTGTATTTACATTTCAACAGCTAGTCCTGAAAAACGCCATGTGTGAGCATTTCTGTTTCAGAGCAAGTATGCTTTTTTCCAAGCTCAACTCAATCTGTTTTGTGGTGCTGTAAGACAAAGGAGGAAGGGGTGCTGAGGCGGGAGTGACTGCTGGGGAGCAGGGATGCTATTAGAAGTCTGTGGCAGTTTTATCAGGAAAGAGCATACAATCTAGTTACTGTTATCTGAAGCCAATTAACTCGGCTTTTTTTTTTTTTCATTGTCGAGCACACTCATTACAGTTTTATACTCCTTCCAACACTCAGAACTTCAGATTAAGACTGCCTACTGGAACAAATTTTTGCTATAATAAGGTTAGTAGGGCTTGTGCCTCAGGTTCTCAGGTACCCTAAGGTAACCTGGGCAACTTTAACCATGACTTTGCTACACCAAAGTGGGAAAGACAGAGATGGTGAAACAGCCCCATTCAATCTCAGCGAGGCAATAGCTCTCCGCCGCCGTGTGCCCGATGCCAGGTTCCTATCCGACGGCCCCATCACACGTGTCTGCTGCTTCATGAGCCCTCCTGCCTTCAGCTGGGCTTTCGCCGGCGCCTGCCGCACCACAGGTACCTCCGGCGGACTCGCTCTCACTCTAATCCCTCCATCCTCACAAAGCAGAGGTCTGCGGATTAACCGCTGGTGACGACGACTGCTAAGGCAGCAGGGACAAGGAGAGGAAGGACGAAGGGAGAGGCAGAGGAGGTGGGAAGAGATGCGAAGCTGGGGAACGGGGAAGCTGTGGTCAGAATCCAGCCCGCGCAGCCCCCAAGGAGAGCGAGCCCTGCCTGCCTCCACAGCTGCGTGTGCACGGCATCCTCATTTCCATCCCGTTACTTTTATTTTCTGCCGCACACTGCCAGCTCTCCTGTGGTTTTATCACAAGTTTTTCCACCTTTCGCGTTCTGCTTAAAACCCCAGCCCCCAAAGATACCCAATTACATAGGAAGTTTCTATACTTTGTGCTTGCAGAGTAAACTTAAATAATACAACTTGGGGCACCTGAGGGAAGGAATTTTTAAAAAAAGCAACTTGAAAGAAGCCAATTTCTACTATTTTTGACTCCACAAATTTCAGCTTAATCTCATTATTCTAAAGCAGGCCTGGATGAATTTCTGAATAACTAAGCAAACACCACTGTTTGTAGCTTTACTCCACAAGCTTATTTTATAAGAAAAAGATGTTTTGTGAGCAGCGTAACACACCACAGTAGTTGTCATCCCTACCGCAGCCGCTCTAGCTCCAGCTTGCATCTCCCTTCCAGTCCCCCACATCATTCCCAGCTTGCCTGGTGGGGATATTCAGCAGGCACAAGGCAGCGATCCAGAGCTCACCTGCCAGCTACCCTGTCCTCGCGTAGCATCTTGTAAGATAAATCAACTTCTCCTCCATAGGGGCACTCCATCCTCTTCCCAGATACCAATTTTCACAAAACTCGTAGGAGCTCACGGCATGTCTGGAACCTGCGCTTTCCTGCTGGTTTTGGCCAGTACTGACAATTACGTCAAACTTGTGATGTCCACGGTGCAAGCACTGACAGCCTGCTCAGCTGAGGACCGCTTGGTCCTTTTATAAAACAAACTAGAAAACAGGCATTCACTGGTGCAGGCAAAGCTTTACTTCAAGCCCTTCATCAGCATCGCCTCCCACCAGGAGAGTCAGCGAGACACAATAAACACACACACGCAGATACAGATATGATTTTCTGCCACGGTGACAGGCATGTCACTGAAAGCAACAACCAGGAGACAAGCCCCAGCTAATGAGCTTTTAAAGCAAAGCTGTTCTGTGATCAGCTGAATGTTATTAAATCCTCCTTTGACTTTGAAAAGCAAACCCTGTACCACACAACCAGCGTGACAGAAACAGGTAACATCAAAACTACGTCTGGGTTGTTGGGAAGGAGGAAGGGAAAGGGGAAAGCAAAGGGGGGAAGAAACACAGACAAAGGGGTAATGACGACGATGATTTAAAATTAACATGGTGAGTGTTATTCTAACACAATATTTCTCGTGTCAGGGAGCTCTGTGCTGCAGTTTCTTGAAGCCACATCTGGCCTACATCAAATAACCTTTTCAACTCCCAAATTACAGGCCTTGACTCTGACACGTGAGCCGGATCAGGCCACCTCTGCACAGAGAATTGCCAGCACTTCCCAACAGGCGACTGCTGCCAGGGCTCAGCCAAGGCAAGGCGCTGCGCCTGCACCGAACATTTCCACCCTAATCCTCACCTCCAACTCGGTTTCCCACTGGGTTGTGCCTTTTAGAGCCGTTTTTCTCTCATCTCCTACTAGCCTTCACCAGCCATCTGCCCTTGCCTCCCAAGCCAAGGCGGGAGAAGCGGCCAAGCAGAAGGGACCGCCGGCAGCAGGTGCTTCACCCACCGCCCTCCTTCTCCCTAGACTCATCTCCTCAATCCAAGGGATGAGAGCCACGGCCTGGAAAGAGGAGCAGAAACGCTCTGTTGTATTTCAAGGAGAAACACAACTCCTCTCTTTTTCTGCCAGCAGAAAAAGAGAGGAGACGACGTAGCATGAAAGCTCTTTCAAATTAGGAAACAGGAGCTGCAGGAGGGGTTGCTGAAACACCCTATAAATAGCATAGGGCTGTCAATGACATTGTCCAACCCACGGCACTGCTCTGGCACAAAACCGATGACTGTTAGAGGAAGACAGCTGTTTAGGAAAGGACGCGGAGGTGAGCCTACAGACTCAGTGAGCACTCCAGGCTACCCAGTTTTGAGATCTTTCCCCAGTTTTCCTCTC
Organism: Cariama cristata; assembly: GCF_000690535.1. NCBI lineage: Eukaryota > Metazoa > Chordata > Aves > Cariamiformes > Cariamidae > Cariama > Cariama cristata. The sequence continues at coordinate 39,272 of NW_009592927.1, read as the reverse complement.
TAGAACGACAGCAGTACAATCCAGACAGCCGGCTTTGCAATCTACCGTAGGCAACGTAGCGAACATCACAACTGTTCTGCTGTGCTTGAACTGGAAAGGCAGACTCAATACCTCTGTGGTTTTGGCCTCTGGTTCCAATGAGAAGGGAAGAATCTTTAAAAATAGATTGAAATCAGCAGCTTACAGGGCCAGATAATTAAAACGTCCAGCATTCCATATGATAATGCACATACAACACACCAAAGAGCTTACAAACCGTATTCAAAAACGAGTGAAACACTCCTGAAAATACCAAATCTACTGTCAAGCAGGCTTAGTCCATAGTTTCAAACACCAAGAGAGCGCTCTGACGTCTGTGCAAGTTCTCAACATGCAGTAATGCTTAAGCTGTTACCAGCAAGGTACAGTCTCTCCGCTCCGGTAAGTGCCCACTTTTTAACTCGGCTAAGGAGCAGGGTCTCACCCACCTCTCTCGGCCCAGCCGGAGGCTAGGCACCCTCAGTTCTTGTCCTCCAGTACCTTCCGCTGGGGAGCACAGAGTGGGCTTGCTTTTACCAGTGGGCTTAATTACAACAGTAACCGTTCCCGGCACGGCTGAAACTCTCGTACCAAACGGTGAAACGTTACAGAAGACTATAAAGCAGCTCTGTCTAGTTCAACACATGGCAACACACGGATGGAACAAAAGCGGAGAGCAGCTCACGCGGGGCTGCCTTTGGTACACCACCCTCCCTTACAATTACCCACCGGGGACTGACCTTGGCCACGTGGAACTGCCTCCCGCTCTGCAGGCAAACTTGGACCAGGGCAATTAACAGAGGTGCTGGGGAAGATGATGACATTGCACAGCTTTCCAAAATACAAACACATTTCTGTGAAACTTGGAGCAAACCAGGAAATTTTATAAACACTGTTGTTTTTGAAGCACTCTCCTCCAATCTAAAAAACCAGTTACTATCAATTCTCTGTAACATAAGAAAGTGTGTAAACACTTAGAAATCCAGTGTCACCTTCTTACAGGGAAGAAGGGGGGGTCACAAAGACAAAAAAACTCTACTAAACCTACACCAGAATTTTGTAGTCAGTGGGAGACACACACAACAGGACCAAACAACAAGAGACAAGAGAGACTGAACGTAAACCTTCCCTTACAGTCACTGCTGAGCGGTTTAGATTATAGAATTTCAACAGAACAATCTTTTAAATCTGAATTTAAGATAAAGTTGAAGACAGCCCCAAATCAGGAACTTTGGTTTCAAACATGAAGTGAATAAATGCCACCACCAAGCGTTTATCACTTCATCACGAAGAAGAAAAGGCGGATGCAGGCAAACCAGCTAACTACAGCACAGTATGGAAGTCACTTCCCAGCCCCTGTATGCAGAGGGATTTCAGGACTTGGCACACATCCCTTTCCTATCATGACCAACTCTGCTGACTGCTGCTTACAGTTTTCCTTGTCTCTTGAAAAAAATCTCCTTCCTGACCTTTCAAAAACAAAATATTACATTATTTCAAGAGCCTACCCCTTCCAGATGCTTTGCGTGACCCATTCGCTTTCTCCCTTCTTCACTACCACCTCATCTCATCCTGCCTCTGTTGTGCAGGATAATTGTAAGCTACTTTCCTGTGAGATCCTAGAGCTGACCATAATATTTTAGGTCTGCTGCAAGCTATGGAGCAGTTTATATTTGTGAATCGAAAATATGCTCCTGTAGCCAAACCCTCAATACTGTTTTTTAAAAGCAAAAGTCAGAACCAGACCTATCATTATTCCTCACCTGCAGCCCCAGGAGTGGCCTTCTGTGAGCCAGCAAGCAGCTGCTTTTCTTTCCCTCACCATTTTTTCCAGCTGCCCATGACCAGACCAGCTCTGCTGCTTGTCTCTGCCCTGGGCTGTTTGGGGCACACGAGCCAAGCAGCAGGAGCCCGACCGGCTCCAACGGCGCTCAGGGCAGCTCAGCTTGTAAGGACGGTCCGTCTTCTTCAGCATTAGCCAGGCAGAACACTTCAGACAGGAAAAGAAAACTAATGAATAACTCAAAGAGGAGGAGCTGACATTAAGTGGCCAGATCCTTCACCTGGTGCCTCCACACCAGCAGCGTGGCTTGTGAAGACTGAGCATTGCTCTGACTTGCTTGACATGAGTCCCACCAAAGCTATACATCATCTGGGGACAGCCAGAGGTCAGCACGATCCAGCAGCTAACGGATCTGCTGGAAAAGGAACGATTCCCCCACACTAAAGGAAACCTCAACTGGCAGTTTGTGGATGGCTGCTTCTTCTGCACCATAGCTCGGTATCGCAAAGGGAGGAGACAAATTAAAGACCATACTCCAGACTACAGCCTGCATCCCCATGATCATCTTGAAATCACCGTGCTTGGCCCTCCAGTTAAAAGAGGCTGGGCACCAGAACAACGCTCCTCTCGCACTCCCGCCCTGGGATGCGGTCCAAAATACCCAGCATGTGCCAAATAAGAAAGTTCAAAGCCCTGGAAATGCCAGGCAGCCTTCATTCAACGCATTGCTGTTGGTGTCCCTTGAGAGGAGATGAGGAAACGAGCAGATTCCCACAGGTCTGCCCATGAATGTCTTCAATTCATCAGCACGCACGTGTTACAACTGTAATTCTGCATCCATCTATTACTGCTAAAAAGCTACAGAAAGGCTGCTAAGCTCAGAAAATGAGCAAAAACTCGTCTTCACTAGCAAACAGATTCTCCAGCACTGGGCTAGCTGTTCAAGCTTAATTTCACACACACACATTCATGATATATTCCTTAAATACATGATTCATGCTATTTCTTTCACCAAGCCTTGCCTTATTCACTGCCCGCAATAGATGACACTCAGATAAAGAGCCTCTGCCCCTTCTCATCAAGCAGTTTCTGGCCTTATCTATTGGGCTGATTCTTTAAAAAAACACACACACAAAAAGAGCCCCACACAAACAGAACTGAATGCAGACTTATTTTTCTCATCGTTTTCTGGGACATCCATCACTGCACCTAGAACGTCACCAAAATTTAACTTTACAGGATCCCTGGAAAAAAAGAAGGGTATTATGGCCCCCAGTTCAGAAGCAGTAAAAGAATAGCCAGTTTCCACTAATGTGGCATGGTCTGCTTAAATCAGCAACGACCTTACTTTATAGGGATTAAGCATGAAACAACCTTTTGTTTTGTCTTCCAAAGCAGTCTTTTTTCACTTTAACTATAATGATGGCTGTTCAACACTGCTGCAAGTCAGTCCCCACGCCCCAGACACCCACAAAATGGAAAGATACACCAAATCTCGCTTTAATACTCTATCTAGCCTCAGTCAGCAACTCTGTAGATGAGGATGGGACCAAACTGACCTCCCCAAGGTGGCATTTAACCACGTAACAGTGAGGCAGTCTTTTCTGTTCATGTCCTATAACTTAACAAACATCCTTCAACTTCTTTATCGATTAAGCAGTTTCGCTCACCGCTCAGTCCTCATGTTTTCCCTAACCGCTGTCTGCTTAATGAGGCAGCAACACTGTAGAAAAACAATTTGCAATTGCTTTATTAAAAATGGTATGCTCCAGCCCTTAGAATGACTCATCCTAATTTTGGCCGCTTACATATGTGACCCAATATGATTTTGTTACTTTACTAACGAGCCGAGAAGCCCCAGGCAGTCATCGATGGGCATGTCAGGGTCACAACATGCCTCTCCAACTCCAGCCAGTGGAGAAGCCAGTAGTGACAGGCAGGGCTGGCACTAGGCAATGAAGTAGCCAGGAAAGGCAACAGATTGCCAAGGACAGCAAGACAGGTGACCCAACTGCTGCTTTATTTACGGCATATCCTTGAAAAAAGGTTGGGCGGGCTGCTGTTGTAGACAACAAGGGATCCTTTTTACTCCCTGACCCGCTGCTTCTCTTGGCTCTGCTCTTACTGTTCAAGTCCTTTCCCTGTTCCCAGCGTTGTTCCTTCTCTGCGTTTAAACAGTTTTTGATAAATTTGCAGCAGAAATGCTGAAATCACAGGCAAGGCATCTTCTTTCAGCTTTGATACAAAAAGGACCTTTGAAGAATAATTCTGTCAGGCTCTCAGAAGCAAGTGCAAATCTGATTTTTCAGAGGTGTATAATTCAACCACAAGCCTGTGCGTGTTCACAGGAGTAGCAGAAAGTACCTCCTTGACATCATGGCAACATCTCTTTTCAAATTGAAATTTCTTAGTTCAAAGCCTGGAAATGCAAGAGCACCTCAGTGAAATGAAGGTAAACATATTCACAACACATTTTTCCCTTGTTCTACACCAGAACAAACACATTCCTCCCCTACTCAAATAGAAGGCAAGTCCAAAAGCCCAGGGCCTGAAGACTCAGGAGCAACATGCCAGCGTGACAGGGTACCGAAGAGGAAGAGCTCTGCAAGTCCGCGGCTACAAGCTCCACCTTCTGTCAAATGTGGAGGCTGGTAGCCAGCTAAAGGAGGTTTGAAAAGCTGTGGCAAGCCCCACCTACCTGATTTTGAAGACAGACAACATTTGCATCAGCAGATTGCTGACTTCTCCCCCGCCCCAAGCTGAAAATTCATTTTGGTTCTAGGATTGCTCAGAAATTCTGCCAAATGTAGCGAGCCTGCAAGTCACCATCTTCTGTAAACCCCTGGCACACAGGACGAAGATGCCCAGCTATACAGAATCATCTTGTCTTGACACGCCTCTTGAAAAGCACCAAAGTCAGACTTGCCCAGAGAGAGGGGATCCCAGAATTGAGCTGTAAGTAACTGAAATCTGCATTAAGGTCAGTAACTGCTGGATACATCTATGGTCCCGTATCCATCCATCAGACTGCCATTTAAATGCTCTTTCTAAATGGTTATTGCTGTTCATTCACAACACCTTAAAACTTACTATAATTTAATCTACCTACAGCTCCTATCCTGTGTTTCCCACAATAACAATTAAAACATTCAGACTCGTGCACATAATGTCTCCCATGATTTCTTCTAATTGAGGGACCACTCTAGTAGAAAGCGCATGGGCCAGAAGGCCTACCAAAATCACAGAAAACCACAAAAATAAGGGCTTCAAAGGATGCCAAGAACTCGGCTTTCAGCTCAATGGTATCTTCATATTACATCAGCTAAACACACCAGTTTCGGTATACATCCACAGCACCATCGTACCGCCCTCCAAGCTGCACCATGTTTTTTGACGACGTATCTCTTGTACTTTCCCAGCACAAGAGAGACACGGACATACTGTAGAGAGCCCAATGAAGGGCTGGAGAAGAGAAGCCTGGAGAAGAGAAGGCTCGGAAGGATCTTATCAATGTCGATAAATAGCTGGAAGGGAGGGTGCAAAGCAGACAGAGCCAGGCTCATCTCCGTGCCCAGTGACAAGACCAGAGGCAACAGGCACAAAGTGAAACAGGAGGTTCCCTCCGAACATCAGGAAACACTTTTTCACCATGAGGGTGACTGAGCACCGGCACAGGTTGCCCAGGGAGGTTGTGGTCTCTCCATCCTTGGAGACACTCCAAAGCCCTCTGGACATGATCCTGGGCAACCATCTTTAGGTGGTCCTGCTTAAGCAGAGGGGTTGGACCAGATGGACCCCAGACGTCTCTTCCAACCTCAACCATTCTGTGAGTCTGCAAACTAACACAGGGATATCCCTCCTTATCCCTAACGATCTGAAAAGTTCAGAAAAGAAATCATAACCTCCAAAGAAGTTTTTACAACATCTTTACAGCAAGGTAAGACCTCATCCCTCTCCTCCTCCTTCTCAAAGAAGCTGAACAATATACAAAATTAGTAATGCTTTGTACTCACTGAGCTCAGTGTCCATCAAAAATAAAGTAAGAGGAAATATCCATTTGACTTGCTTCCAGGAAAGTAATTAGATGAAACAAATATGTTGAATAAAGTATTTTACTGGCAGGATGACTAAGATCAAGAACATTTATTGATCTACACTCTTGAAGCCGAACAGCTCAAATCATATCAGCTACCTACGCTTTAAGATTAAGTCTGCCCTCTGCCCAGGCCTCAGGGCCACTCAGCCCCTTTCAAAGTACCTTTGTGGGACCTTAGTATGAATTAATTAGTTAGCAAAAGACTTTTCTGAGTCTCAGGTAAATCTGCCAGTTTATCCAAGATTCCTTCTACTGCCTGGCAACCAAAAGAGAGGTCACTATTCTCGAACTTTATGGCCCAGTTGAAAAAACTTCAAGCCCAAAAAGCTGAGTGAGTGTCAGAAAATCCTCTTGCCTCAGAGAAATGTTGCCATTGGAGCCCATGGCATCATGCCGTAACACCACAAGCAGAAACCCATCACTTCACAAAGCCCTACTGGACTCTCGTAAGGGCTTCTCTTTCTGAACATACTCTGAATCTCAAAAGCAGTCATTCATGGACAAGTACCTTGCTTTTCCCCAAGCTTTTTACAATGCTTGCGTAAGTATGAATTTACTGTTCTATTATTATCTTTTCTCTCTCTGTTCTACAGAAATTAAATGAAATTAAAATAGAAAAGTTATCATAGGGCAACCCACAACAGACACCATACATCAGCAGTTACTGGCTAGATATACACCCTGCTATACAGTCGAGGTAACTGGGGTTAGTTTATCTGTCAATGAAAGAGAAACAGTCTGACTGGCCTTGCTGAAGAGCGCAAACAGGGAATAGGAGCAGTTGTCTTGGAAAAGCTGGCAGACTAAGTTCACACCCTTGTTTACTCACCAGGTAACACCTTTGGGTCTGCATACCCTAAAGCAGAATTTAGGATGCACACACTGGAGTAGGCATTCGGTTGTGTAGTCACTTTCAGTCAGTAACCAGTCTTTAGACAAAAGAGTTTAGAATAGCTTAGACCTCCAGTTAAAAGACAAAATACAGCAAATACGCATGAAAATCAGAAAAAGAAGTCAGAAAAAGAGAAGTACCAGTAAAAAAGCTCAAAAGTCTCTCCTGAGTAGGGTAGGAATCTGTATATCACATTTTCTAAACATTTAAGTTCTTCAACATATAATTAAGTCAAGATATCTTCTCTATCATGGGTGCCCTCTCTCCACCATCCCAGTGTTCTTGGAAGTATGATTTCAAGTTACATGCATACACCAAAAAAAGGAGCTCACACCATCTCCATTTAACTGACGTGGTAAATTATTAAAAGGCTGAGTTCCAAAATTTCCCCTCTGGACAAGAGCACTTGCCGTAAGCCCGACCAGGGTAAGAGGCAGCAGCCGAGGGGAGAGGGAACGAGCACGTGCGGCTGAGTCACCTCGAAGAGGAGATGCTCTGGGAAGGGAGGAAACCAGCACGTCCTCCTTGCCCCTGCAAACCTGCCCAGCGATTAGGATCTTTCTTTTCCCCAGCTCATTCATGTCACTCTTCTGCAGTTTTTGGACAGATGAAGGACTGCCCTACACCAGAGGACACAAGGCAGCAAAAGAACACCTGCAATATGACCAGCATTCAAAGGCCATCGCTTGCCTGCTGCATGCGTGAAATGGGCTCCCCATCTCCCTGGGCAGCTACAACCGACTGCTAGGACTGATGACAGATCTTACTCTTACTGGTCAAGAACACAACACCATACAAGACATTGTCATATTAGACACTGCAGAGGTTTAGAAATGCTTGCCATTTGTTTCAAGCTCAGTGTCAACGGAGAGTGTTGTGGGTTTTATTAAGCTTCATTTTCCATGGAAACCAAGCCACACACCCAGACTGTCTCGCCTCTCCCTTTGCCCCAGACCCAAAGGAGGCTCCATAGAGGCTAACTGCATCTTACTGTCAGAGCAGTAACATCCAGCAGTCTAGACAAACTGAGCACCATTTAAGAAAGAGACAGGAATCTCATAAGGCTTTCAGACTTCTCACTGCAGGAAGAAAAGGTGAAGTTCACAGAAGAGGGGGCTACTCTGCTTGCAAACTTCTGCACATTCAAAAAAAACACAACCGCATGCAAGACAAACTTTATGAATGTCCAAATACTGGGCAGACTTCACTTGGAGCTTCCCTTTCCTCAGGCTACCAAGTCGTCAGCCATAAAACACAAATTCACATGCTCCCTCATAGTGTTTGTGGAAGTAAAACATTAAAATTTAATTCAAATATACACTACTGGTTGAAAGAGCCTGCATTTATTCTTTTTGAATTGTAGTATTTCCTAGTTGTGAAACAGCCTCTTACTCAGACTTTCTCTCCCTATTGCAGTGATGTCAGATTCTTTATTACTTTTATTATTACGTTTAATACACTTCTAGTAGCGAAACAGATGCTCCTTTCTAATTAGGTCTAGCAATTAATAACTGAAATTGAACTGATGATGATACAGTTCTGCTAAACAAATAACCGAAGCTAAAATCAGAGTTAAGTGTTTCCATAAATCAGTGTTGACATCAACTGCAGCTTATTCGGAATTTTACAGCTAAAACGAGTTAAAAAGAAAACTATTAAAATACTTCTCATTCATTTAGCTGCTCCCCACACTCAAGAAACGAGTCCCTCAAACAACTGACCCTTCTTGTCACTGGAGTCAGGACTTATTAAGCAATCAACTAACCTTAGAGGATTTTCTTCGGCTTCTTCTTGTCCAAACCACCACTAGTTTATCTGGCTGCCTGTTGAAGATAAGGAAGAAACAGCTTAATTTACAACAAGATCAATATGTAAACAGTTTATATTAAAACTCTTGCAATACATAACGACATCCTTAGCGGATACATTATCTCTTAAAAATAGCTCATGCAAAGACCACTCTCAGCGTCAGTGATTTAACAGGAAAAATAGTGTGTATTTATAGCAAAAGGCTATCCTCTGATCCACAGACCAACGTCATTGTGCTTCTCCTACTCTCCTTGCCTGTGGACACCTCCCCACATCCAGCAGCACACTTGGGCAGAAACTCTTCCATGGGGCAGAGGAGAGGATCCAGTCTCTTTAAAGACACCTTGGAAACTATGCGGTACCCAAAATAAACACCAGTGCAAACTCTAGTTTGAATTTCTACTCAGACATATTGAAAAGGTATTGCTAAGCAGCAAAGAAAACAAGCAATTTCACTTTTTCATCCCCAAAGGATTATTTTTTCTACGTGAATACCTCAGACAACAAGAGAATCGAATCCTGTAGTACTCCTCAAAATCTCCTTGGATGACCACCGACAGATAAATCAGCAATTCCTCAACTGCTACTCAGAAGGACACGCATGCTGAAATTAAGCGTGGCTCTCCAAGCAATTGTTTACTTGGTACTTGCCATGAATGTAGATGGAAGCCTCAATAAAGGACACTTCCAGTACAAATTATCTTCTCTTTAAATTTCTTAAGATTGATTTCTTGGTTAAGAGCTACAGCCCTATTACTTCTACCTTAGTAGTTTTACAGTTGTCTCTGAGTGACTTCTGATATTGACCTAACTTCCAGGCTTTTTTTTTTTGGCCCATGATACACTTCCCATCGTATGACCACACTTCTGGTCCCACTTCCAGACCCACGACCCCTCTTCCGGAGACTCCTGACCCTCCATTCCGGCTTTGTTTTCTGGCTGATGACCCAAATTCCATCAACAAGCCTGACTCCATATCCACCCACAAACGATTTTCAATGGAGTTCACATATCCACCTAAAAGTACCAAACCTGCAACTCTGCCTGGAAAAAGCCTGCTACTCAGATTTTTGAGACACTGGTATAAGAATCCTTGCGTTTCTAAAGCCAACAGCAAAATCTTGTTTCATGTTTAGAAAAAAAATCATGGGGGAAAAAAAATGGATGTTACCAAGAAGAAGTCAAGATACAATGTACTCAAATCGTTATTAAAAGATGCACAAAAATAAATCCACGCAAGTATTCTAAATAAAAAGAAGCAGTGTTCACACTGCTGTCCCGATATTTCATCACAGAGCGACTACCTACTTCAACTAACTTTTCAGATTAAAAGTCAACTGTTTTAACAGTCATTTTAAGCACTGAAGTGCTGGCCACCATATTATATACCTTCCCATTGAGCTGTTCATCACTTCTGCAGGCTACAGTAAAACTAATACATCACCTATGAATTACATTTAAACCCCACCAGACCTAAAGCTCTCCTGAAAAACAGAGTTAAAGGCAGATCCTGCAAAGGAAACGAAGACACAAGCTTTTATTTGCTATTCTGTATTGCACCTTACTCCTTTAATACATCCCTTAATTTCCAGGTTGGGATAAACTGAAAGTGAAATAACCTACTGCATTTCAAACTGCATAAATTCACTCTTACGGCTTGTTTAGGTAACCTAAACCATAGGCTGGCTCTGCTTGTGGCTTCTCCTGCAAAATCCTCGTTGGCAATGAGGTGACCCTGTTGTACTTCGAAGGCTCTTTGCTCACTTGGTGTCGGGTGGGTTAGGTTCTCATCTGTTGGCGCACATCCCCATTCACTTTGACGGGAGCTACGCCGGGGGGGGGGGGAACCAACAAACCAACAACCAAAAAAACAACCAACCAAACAGAAAAAAAACCACACACATCCTCAAGCAATTTCCTTGAAGCAAAGCAAGCCAAACCTATGCCTACAATAAACAATTTTCTCCAGAGTTATTTCACTTTGCACTTTAAAACTGACTTATTTCGGAAACTAGCTCATGAACCAAATTTAATTTACCCTCGAGTCATTCAATCCTAAACTTGCCTCCGAGCACAAAAATGCCGAAAGCAGAAGAAGGTGGAGGAGAGAAGGAAAAAGAAAAAACTTTTTTCCTGCAGTGCCAGTGACTACACTGAGGACAACCCTCCCTCCGAGAGCGGGACTCGGTGTCCCAGGAGTCACCAACCAGGAGCTCCAGCAGGAAAGGCCGGAGAAGGCCTGCCGAGGTTAAGGGGAAGAGCACAAGCCCACCCTCCCACCAGCTCTCTGCCCCTTCTCCCTCTCATCCAAAGGGATGCGGTGCTCAGCAGTCAGTAAGTTGCGAAAACACTGAATTCCAACACACGAATTTCAAGAGCCAATCTCCACAAGTCACCCGTGTATTTACTGGGTTAAGTACTGAGTATACTTTGCTCCTTCAGCTTCAAGTATGAGAGAAATCCACATCCAGGGGTACTTTGCCAAAACAAAACGAGGAAGGTCATCCCAATACGGAGACAGAAAATTTAGCAAAATGGAATGGGGAGAGAAGGGAAGATAAGGAAATATCCCAAAGGATGAGCTCCCCCACTAAGCATACCACACACTTAACTGAAACAAACCAGAAAGAACTGCAGATTTTCTTCAAGAAAGTCACAAATCCAACAATTAGAATATATCTCCTTAGAACCGTTTTACAAACAAAGCCAAGAGCAACCGTCTCTTCTACAATCTGCTCATTGCTCTTTTATGCCAATGTACTTCTAGAAGAAAAAGCCCAGCTCATATTTTAATCGGCAAATTTGCATTCAAGGTGATGTCTCAGTGCTAGGAAACAGCCAAAGCCACATAATGCAGTTTGCTCATTTAAAGCATTAAAGTAATATTTCCTACTTCAGACTTCTCCCCTTCGTCAACATCATAAACCTAGGCTGCTCGTTAACCAACAACAAGAGCAAATAAAATCACTTCTGAAGAATTAGGCTGAAGACCAGTTTTAATATCCTTTCAAGGATCTTTTACTTCGTAAACTCAGAGATAACTCCAAATCAAAATCCACAATGGTGCAAGCAGAACAGATACTAATGGTCAGCTATAAAAAAAAAATATATAATTTCCTGTGCTGCACCTTTAAACCCCCCAGCTTTTAGATAGTCACTTACTCCGCTCCAGCAAAGTCAGTATGTTTAAGGTAAGGAATAACACTCCGCTAACCCCAAGACGATGGGGTTGGAGATGGGGAAAGACCTGGCTTTCAGCTGAACATCTACATCTCCACGCTAAGGAATTGCTTCAGTCTATACAATTCACCACCAACAACCTTCCAGCGGGAGTAGTTCACACCACACTGGAATCTACCAGGACTGCCCCGGCGGTGCTGTGCGTTTGGGCACTGCCGAAGGAGCCGCAGCCCGGGACGGGGGGCCCAAGGAACCCCCCAGCGCCGGGGCAGCAGACCCTGTCACCGTGGAAGGCAGGGACCCAGCCGCAGGTACTGAGGCATCCAGCTTGGAGCCAAAAGATCCTCTTTTACAAAGTCTACCATAAACTTGTATTTGCTGTTCACTCATTTTTGTGTGGTTCACAAGAAACTATTCCTGAAGAAAGGCAATTTATAGCAGTAAACTTATTTAATTATTTACAAGTGAAACGTACTCAGCAAAGAGGCAGGGAAGGCTACAATTCCAAAGTTTGTGGCTCAGAAACTAAGAGCTTCATCGCTGCCCTGCATACTAAGTAACTAAAATGAGATTTAAAACACAGATTAATAAAACATTCATAATTCAAACCCATGTCTGCCTTCACTGCCAGATGTAAGTCACGATTCTGGTATCTTCAATTCTCCCACTGAAACAACTGATTTAAAAAAACCCCACATAAAATACTGGAACCAGACTTCGCCATATCCACAATTATGAAGTAATAAAAACATTCCACAGACTGGAAAAAACTACGTCATCTGATCATCACCTTATATGCCGCAAATTTCACCGATCGAAAAGGAGGTCGTACAAGATTCAAGGTCTTCTGGGGTTTGGTTTGATCATTCCAGGAAACATTTGGCACAACGTTTCGATTACAGAACTCTCCAAATGTTATTTGTGAAAGAAGGACATAAAAGGTATCAGCTTCCTGTTAGCTCCTGTTTTGTAAACCCTTCAG
>NW_009592927.1:16443-26427 GCF_000690535.1 Cariama cristata | reverse complement strand
CCAAACTTACCGTTTGATAACAAAAAAAAAAAAAACCACACACAAAAAACCAGAGAGACTTATGTTTAGAATCTGCTATTGGAAAGAACTGCAAATGCACTTAACTAGGGCCACTGAAGCCAATGGTAAGGCCAGTTACTAACAACCTTTTGGTGAAAGAAGAGAAAATAGGTAAAAGTATTTGTTTGTAACAAGGGATCATCACATTTAATAACATTCAATATTCTTTAAACACCTGTAATGCGCAAGGTACCTTCTTTGTATGTACATGGACACACTACAGCCTGCATGTTTGCTTTGGCATCAAATTGTCTAAGTGTTGGGTTGCCTTTTAGTTTTTTTTCAGTTGAGCTCGTTTTATTCTTACTGGGTTTGATTTGAACTGCATTAATTATTACAGGCTGCTAGATTACTCTTGCAAAGCAAGCTTAAAAGAGTATAATTAACAAGAGAAGCAGCAGTGTTAGCACAATAGCATGCAGATGCACCTATTGAAGGATAAAAATAATTACTTGAGGACTAATGTCAAAGCACTTCTGATAAGAATTTTTTTTTTTTTTTAAAATAACCTTTTGTCCCCTCTGCATTGTGCACGCCAGCATGACATGCAAGGTTTTCATTGGGAACCAATCCTCCCTCCCCATCAGCACACAGCTTTCTACACGACTGCTGAAATGCTATCAAGGCTCTCTAATGGTCTCTTAAAAATAAATGTGATCGGTTCTATACCGCCATTAATTTGGGATGAACATCACTTTTTCTCATTTTACAGCTAATTACTTTGAAAAGCTCTCTTTGCCGTGCTGTCCTCTGCACTGGGACCTACGCCATGCCGTGTACTACCATTAGCCAAGGAACAAGCAACGGCCTTTCGCGAGCCTTGTACTAAGTTTTTTCCTTCAGAATTTCCTGCTGGTCATGATCAATGAAATTCCACAGCTGCCTACAACTCCAGGAAGCGCAGTCAAGTCCTCACCGATGCTTTAAACAGGCCTCGAGACGCTGGTAAGAATGATGTCATGTGTTGATGCACTTGCCAAGTGGGCCCTTGGCTGAGTGCAGGTACGGCACTGACCGCAAAAGCCAGAAACGTTATGAAGAAAATAAAACGCCGCGCAGATAAAACCCATCTGAGCTAATTATAAGGTGAAGTACATTACGAGATGAAGCTTTGCATTTCAGGAAGGGGTTTGGGGTTTTCTTCCCCACCTCCCCTTAACGTCCACAGTGGAAGTTAAGGGTGTTCAAAGCACTCTGTACCCAGACATCGTTCAGCGTAGCTGTATGAGGTGCCAAGGCGCATCCACCGGCGGCAAATTAAGTGTTCAGCTGGCCAAGCCTGCCCGCGCCCACGTCACGGCAGCCTCCCGCCTAAGGCCTGGGCGCAGACCTCGGCACTTCTCACGGCGCTACCGCGTCGGACTGTCGGAACCAAAACAGCAGTCTCCCAACCTAACTCCTTGCCAAATATGCATCGAGCCCCTAAAATAAGACAACGGTTGTTCTTCCCCCTCTGCGACCACCCAGGAGTCTTAGCAAGGTTGGGAAATTTCAAAAGAGAAATCGTTAGAACAGGCACAGCAAGAGGACACCACAGCTGAGATCCCTCCGCTTCTGCAGCTTCACTTTCTACACTTAACAGAAAATTCCTCCTTCATTTCTTCCCACCAGAGGTCTCTACATATTTTTTCAAGATTATACAGGCTGTCGAAAGAACAGGATTTTCCTTGTGAAGTGAATTTTAGGGGTTTTTTTTTTAATACATCTGTAGCTAAGCAGACTGGCCTCTACGAGACTTATGTTTCAAGATTACTCTTTGCTTTTCAAAAGAAGCTCTAGTCTGGCTTTGCTTGGTTTTAACAAAAAAAGGGACAAAGCGAGACACGACGACCATTTTACAAGTGCAGTCAGATCTACCGAATCTGTACAGCATCTACTTGCGAGGCTGAGCGTGGAATGCGTAGTATGTACTGCTGATGACTTGGTTTTCTTAAACCAAACACAAACAAAGTTTGCAAAATGAGCTGGATTAAACAAAGCCCAAGTTCATCCATTATTCAAAACAAGCGACAAGGACAGATTCAGCTTCATTTTTCAAGGAGTTATTGCAGCAAAGAATCTTGAGCAAAACAAACTCGACAGGACTACCTAGCAAAATTTTTTCTTAAAGCTTTTTGCAGAATTTCGCGTTGCAGAATACACAAACTGTCCCTAGTCTTCAGAAGTTGTGTTCTTTAATGTCTTTTTGGCAGTGACAGGAAGATGCCTTGACTAGTCCCTGAATTCTGTGTCACATCCCGCTGCCCTCCATGTAGAAGCTTTCTTTGCCTGATCCAAAGTAGCCTTGCTTGTCCCAAGGAGGGGTTAAGAGCGCTGCACCAGAAGGCCCAGAGGGATCCCTTATCTCACTCTCCTATAATCACAGACACTCCCCTTAGGCAGACACTTACTCCGGCAACACTACGCATCCTGCCACACCAGAGCTTAGAAACGCCTCCCAACACCCTGTGACAAACAACGCTTGCAGGACACAAGAGCTGCGGAAGGCCACCTCAGAGCTTGCTTGTAATGCCAGCATCCCCAGCCGAGTACGCTCGGAGCATCAGCACACCGTTGCCCGCCGGTCGGGTTTTGGTGTGTGGCTAGTGGGGGTTCCGGCTAACTGGCCCGGAGGAGCAGAGGCTAATGGAGCCATTCTGACCAACCTTACACGGAAAGAGCGGAGCCTGTTGCTTTACAGGGGAAAGTTCACAGGAGCCTACCGCGAGTCAGACCTTTCTCACATGCCCGATTGTCCTTTCTATGTCCTTTTTTCAGAATACTTAGTCTTCTGCATTTTAACAACAGTGAATCAATGTTTTTTTAAAAAAAAGCTTTCAGTTTCGAGCGGGAAGGTCGCTCCTCCGGAGCGGCACTACCCAAACCTGCTGGCACGCGCGCATGGTCCTGCCCCGCGGTGAGGTCCCTGTTCTGGTCCTCCTCCCTGCAGAGCTGGGGGCCGGCCACTGCCACGGGAGTAAACACAAACCAGTTCGAAGTCAAACTCATTTTCACCTCATACGTAACAGTGCACTTGGAAGCTGGGTGAGGAGGGTGAAGTGCTAGGCCATCGATCTGCTATGAAAGCCAAGTGCTGAGCGCAGACCTCTGTGCACCCAGCCGCCTCATCCTGCGCTGCTCCACGCGGACACAAGCGACCAGCGTTATCTGCCCCGTCTTCATCCATGTCCGTGTCCACTGCGGTGTAACACACTAAAACAGATTAGTAACAAGAACCGGGGAAACACAGTTTTAGTAAACTTGAGCAAGTAAACCAGGAATTTTGAATGCGAACTCCAGCTGCTGTCCTCACCAACTCTACAGCCTTCAGAAAATCTTAAGGCAGACACTGAGCAGCACCAACCCTCCTTTGATTTTAGTCATGCTCCACGACCTACCTACCCATCTCTCTATCTAGAGACCCAAGATAATACCTCCATACAACAATGTAGGTGCATTACTGAGGATACTCTGAACTATTCTCTGTTATCCCTTCTTATGCTAAAGCACTACAAGTGCAAATGCTAGACGTATTCTCACAACAAAAAGGGTAAAAAGTATAACTAAAATAAAACTCTGACTGACAAATGCTGCGTAGCTTCAACCCATCAAAAACAAATGCCCACATTAAATAATATATTTCTGTACTACAAATATGCAAGAGGCTTCTCAGCACACCATTGTCAGTTTTAATCAGACCCCACTACAAAACAGACCCTATTCCATTTTACATAATTTTTTTTTTTTTCCCCCAAATAGCATTTGAACAGAAGGCCCTTCTGTTTTCCAGTCTCAAAACAGTGGAGAAGGGAAAAAAAAATAAATTATTTTTCTGCAATTCCTGCAGAAGTGAAGAAAAGCGTGTATCTTTCACCAAAACCACAGTGTTAGGAAACTGAACTGTTCACAACAGAAGCTTCCTCCTCTAATTTGTCTAAAATATATATAAGAAATTCAGCATGGCCTACTATGAGTAATTAAAGAGGAGGATGACCTTTGCTGTTCTTAACTACCTGGGCGAACTGCCTCACGTTCACACACAGATACAAGAACAAAGGTTTTGACTTCTGTTCCACAGAGATTCCAACGTCCACGTCAGGACTTGGACAAAGTAAGTCTCAGAAGTGACACCGTGTTAATGCCTCCATCCTCCTCCTCTCCTTGCAATCTATGGACTCATCCTGAAAAAAATTACAGTTCAGCATGGGCAGGAGTAGGAGAATCTGGCACCATGCATCTTTCAAAGCTCCCTTCCAAGCCAACAGCACCAGGGTTTTCTTACTTGTTTTTGTTTCTTAAGGCCTTGTTTCAGATTACACAAAGCAACCTCTATCTTCTGAAGATGCACAGAAATTGTGAACATACTAACAGTTTCTGAGTGGGCAGCAAGGACGGAACGGTACCAGCTTGTAGGGCTTGTCTAGAAGAGAAAGTTCGTACGACCTACCCCAGTGCCCGGATTATGGAGCCCAGATGGTCACACAACCCACAGAAAAACACTGATATCTATGAAAAGCAAATGAGTGCTCAGACACACAGCGGTCTGCCTCCTCGATACTAGTCAGTTTGAAAAGCTTGAATATATGCTTGAAACCGTAAAGGCAGTGCAAACTCTTGACTTACACCCCAAAGAAGACTGTAGCCTAACACTGGGTAGCACAACACAAGACTATAGTAAGCTAAGGGGCAGATCTATGGTGCGCTGTGTCCGTACAAGGAGCAGCGTGGAAGGGCTGGTGTGATACAAACTCGTACATCACTTTCGAAATGACTTTACTGAGCCCTAAATTAATCCATACTTATTCTGAGACTCGGGCACTCCTGGCTCATGCGCAAAGAGCTCTCCAATTAAAGGTTCCTCATCTGTCAGCAGCCTTCTCTCACTTTCGCAATTTAATATCACAAAGAGAAAAAAAAAAGGGGGGGGATGGGGAAGAAGTGAAAGCACGGCATGCCACGCTGGCTCCTTGTCCCCATCTGTGCCCAGGGGACCAGACTTTGCGAAGACTGTCAGGTACTCTCCGACACAGCCCTAACAGGTACGGTACCAAGAAGCGCGAACTCGCTTTCAGGGAAGGAGGGCGTTGGAAGATGAGATCTTGAACTACTCTCTCAGCTCCAATTCTGGCATCCCCTTGCCTGTATGACCAACCACAGGGATACAAATCGCCTGCTTTCAGCAAGGCCCTCGGGTACCGGGAGGCACATTCCTCCTCTTCTCAACACCTGGGGCACCCGTGGAAGCAACCCACCTTTCTGCCACCCTTCAGAGACACAAAAGTAGAAGATTTTACCAACTGCAATAAGGCACCAGCTACTGGAAATTGCTGAAGCAGCCATAGCATCAAAACACCACCAAGAAAGATGGGAAGCCTGCATTTAAACCTGGGACCCAGAGTCACACACTTGCACACTAAGCACAACAAAAAGCCCCAAAGCCTCTACAGACCTCGTCCTCTCCCAGCTTAATGAGACCTTCAAAATGTAAAAAATGAGAATAAGCCAACGTGATAAATTTTGCAGCAGTAAGCCATACGTGGATAGTTTTCAAAATTAAAGTTATGATTTTCTTGCATGTTAAGAAATAAAAACATTAATTATCCGAGTTACACAATTTTTGCATAAGGTTTCCAAGCAACTGACGCAGGCTATTAGAAACTGCCACTGTCGTTTCCCATGAGATGCCCTATGAGATGTTTCATGTCGGTGGCCTTCCGAGAGCTGCTTTAAGACGGAGGTACAGCCACAAGAAGTGACATTATTTGATCAGTATTTACAGCTAAATAACTGTTCCAAAGACTGCAAAATTAGAACAACTCCTCCTCTTCCTGCTCAATCTGTTTAATTAAATTGTTACATTGCTTCCAAGCTGCCTCCTGAAACAGAAGTTAACACTTCTGATAACAGAAGTCAATCTCAAAAGCAACACTGTTTATTTCTATTTATAGGTCACCAATTCTTCCCCTAGAATCATCCATCCAAAGTCTAAAAATTTGTATCACTTTTAGACAGTTAAACTGACCAAGCCTTTTAATTAATGCCCTCAAATTCACACCCCTGGCTCATATCCAGCACCAAGTATTGGCGATGAAAAAAAAAAAAAGGCATGTTAACTCATGGATATTCGAGAGCGCCAGCAAAACCTCCTGCCAAGACTAGGGGCTGGATATGGTAAACAAAACAAAAAAGCAAAAACATTTCCTAACTTTAAGACAGAAATAGGGGTCTTTCAATGTAAAAAAATTGATCTTGCAGCTTTTAAAAACCGGAAAGTATTTTGAAAATACCAAACTTCCTAATTTGCAGATACAATTAATAAAACGATTTTATTTATTTTTTTTTGACCTTGAAATATGTAAAACCAACAACAACTAAGGGCCTAAACAGATCTTGCTAATAACTGCTGTTTGTAAGATGCCCAACAGCAATCTGAACTAGATTGTAACTAATTATTTCAAGAGCAGCTAAGCTGGAAACCAATAGCACATTAAATATTACTGTTCCAAAGCATGAGTTTCGATTAAAAAAAAGCAAACACACAGAAGCTACAGTATAGCTGAATTCATGTTGATGCTGAAAACATACAAAGAAAGTACATCTTTCAGCCAGCCAGGTTCGGTTTGTTTGCTGGATTTATTTTTTTTAAATAATCTTCCTATACGATATTTTTCTGTTGCAACCAGATCTCGCTTTCACTCAAGCCAGCCACTCCTACAAGCAGAGCCCTCAAAGCTAGGTCGGCCCCGGGGCTCAGGGTCCCTGCAGAAGAAACCCAGGGTTTCTTGAAGTGGTCCTTCACGGTTTTTTTCAGTACACCCAGCTGTAGCTACTCTCCTGTGAAAAGTGCACAGCTGGTTACTAACATCCTCAAGGCACAAACGGCCCTTTGCATCCCCAGAATTTTTTGAGATATAAACTGTTAAGAATTAACCCTGCGCTCTCCTTGCTTACGTTCCCAACGAAGACGTATAGATACCGCCAGCACCAACTGCTTCGAACCCTTAAGTTGAGGCGTTTTGCCACTCGCCACACACTGAGTTTGTAACTGGAGACTAAACCTGGTCACTACCTCGGCTACCGTGCTGCCCTCTCCCCTCTTTCTGTGCTGCCACGGTTGGTATTTTACGTCAACTTAAAACAGACAGAACCCATCCCCTCTGCATCCTATAGTGAAATGCCTGATCGTGTTTTAGCCTGACAGCTACTTCAGTTAGCTGATGGATCTTAGCGTGGGGTAGTTGTAAAGTAACATCTGCAGCCACAGAAGAGACTCCTGGATGCTGTCCAGATTTTTTAAGTGGATTTGATGTCTTGCAGGCTGGATTCCAGCCTTGCACCACTAAGTGAGGCAAAGGGATAAAGAGACAGAGCCCATCTATCCCATAGAGCCACAGCTTAAAAGATTAAGTAATTTTGTCTCACCCCAGATTTCAATTTTATTCCAATTTAAAAATTTTTTATCTGTAAACACAAATGTGTCTGGTGTGAAAAGCAGTTCTCCTTGGAAGCAGAAAGGTGAATAAAAAGGGAGGCTAGGTTGGTTCCTGGAGCAAAATACACTCTTAATCTTGCAAAGCGCTGAGAGCCATCCACTCA
Source organism: Cariama cristata (assembly GCF_000690535.1). Taxonomy (NCBI): domain Eukaryota; kingdom Metazoa; phylum Chordata; class Aves; order Cariamiformes; family Cariamidae; genus Cariama; species Cariama cristata. The sequence continues at coordinate 18,792 of NW_009592927.1, read as the reverse complement.
AAGCAAAAGGCAAAGCCTCTCAAACTTACTGCAACACCCAGCTGTGCCAAGTGAAGAACGGCGTCCTTACACCGAAAGGCAAAAACCTCCTACCAGATTAAGTGCTGCAGGATCTGGCACTAAATGAGGATAAACAGGAAGAAAAATTTTAATTTTAAGCTTTTAGAAGGATATTATAGAAATGAAATGAAGATAAGTTACTGTAAACGATTAAATTTCAAATCAGAGTTTTAATACATTTGCCTAGTTAGGGTCAAAGAAGCCCGATGAATACAATCCACTCCGTAAACTAACCATCAAGGGAATGGGAATCAATTTTAGCTGTGCAGAGTTCACGCAGAGCACTGAGGGGGAAAACCAGTTATGTGCACAGTCATCAACATAGACAATAGAGATGCGTGGGCACACAAACTCCTTGGATTCTGCAAAATAAGATTTTCGACATATTTCAGCGTATTCGACACAAAAATGTACTTTTCATCTTTAAAACAAACAAGGCTCAAAAGTTGAAGCCTGCAGAATTTTAACATATTTACTTCTGGAGCATTCAGATGGAACATCAGCCTTGGCAGGGCCGGCGCCGCACGCGCGTGTGCGTGCCCACACTCCGGCAGTACGAGCACTTCAAAACGACGGGCGAGCCCGTGGAGGAACGCTCAGGAAAATTAAGATCGCCGGGCTACCGCAGTGAAGAGCAAATCTCCTGAATGAGCGCATTCACAGGAGAGTTCAGCACGGCTTTATTTATGCACTTCATGCTTTAAGTCAGCTCTCCTTAACTTTTCCAGTTTCTGAGCATAGACAAGACCTTACACAAAACACTTATCTCAGCTTGATCTGTTAATTCAACCTTGTCTCTTGGGCTTTGACAGATGAGCGCTGGCATATCTACCTCTTGCTTTTTAACACGTTACCCCGCGCAGTATCAACGCCTTCTCAACCGCTTTTCTTCCCGAAAGCCATCCGCCAGAGAAAGCACAATTCCGGTCCTGGGTCGGACCTGACCTGGAGGAAAGCAGACAGGCAACCTAGCAGGATAAAGCCTTTAACCCCTTTCACCGCCGGCGAGACACGGCTCTTATTTCTCACTGCTCTGGCTGCGAAGCTAGTGCTCATTTTTAACATATACAGGGTTTGGGTTGGTTTGTTCTGCAGCCAGACAAGCAATATAGTACCAAATGAGGTGTGAATTCACTCATTCATTTCGATGCAGTTAACGTTCAAAGATGCTTTGGGTCATTGAAACCCTCAAACTTCAAAGCCAATGAAAATAAGTGTTTTAGAGAAAACGATGAAGTCAAAGTGTACACCAGAGCCAGACATTTGACTCTCGTAAGGTCACCTCACGTGCTGGAACAAGGCAAAGAAACCTTCAAGTTCCCCAGAAGGGGCAGGGCGGGATTCCGGGTGTCAGCCGCGTACGCCCGAACCTGACGCGCTCCCACTCACGCACAGGTAGCACCACAGCTCCTACAAGCGCTCTGCCTCCGCCACGTCCAGCCTCCGAGCTGCGCAACCCTTCCGTAAAGACAGGCAGTAAACCCGGAGCGTCCGAGCCACGTCTGAGGCATGCGGTCGTCCCCAGCAGCAGGTGCGGGCAGGCACCGCCAGCCTCACCCGAGGCAAGCAGACCAACGCCTGCGGACCCTGTTCCCAAGGGGCTGGCAGCCCTCCGCCATCCCACCAACAAAGCATGTCCCTCAGCAGCAGGATGGCAGAAGGTGGCAGAGCAGAAATTGGGGCCAGGAGGGCCAAAGTGCAGACAAGCTCTCACATCGGATGCTTCCCGCTTTACCTAACATAAATGAACCCCTCCACATCCGAACGACCCCAGGATTTGAGGACAGATGTGGGCTCCCTCTTCTCCTCAGCAATCCTCTCCCTTCCTCCTCTTACCTCTCCCAAGACATACGTAGGCGTCACGTGCGCCCAGCGACTGTACAGCTGGAACACCCAAAGCGGGGAAAAAAAGCTTCAAGCAATCAAAGAGAAAACATCCACAAGGTAAAGATGACACATGGTCAGCTTCATCACATGAATAACAACGCCAGAGACAGAACAACAGCTGGAACACCCAAAGCGGGGAAAAAAGCTTCAAGCAATCAAAGAGAAAATATCCACAAGGTAAAGATGACACATGGCCAGCTTCATCACATGAATAACAATGCCAGAGACAGAACGGGTACCTACGTTCTTCTTCCAGCTTTGAAGCATCTGATGTCAGTACAATCCTGGTCTTTGAGAATCAGCCAGGAACCAGACTGGCAATTCTGAAATGGGTGATGGAGGTTTGCTTCTCTCAAGAGAGTCAGAGTCAAGAGTTTACTCTGTCTCTGACCAAACTCCGAG
>NW_009592927.1:11336-16412 GCF_000690535.1 Cariama cristata | reverse complement strand
GCGGTTCTCGCAGTTTAGCCTCATAAATATTTCAAATATCTTACGTGCTACCCTATCTCTTCTTACACTGTAAGTCACAGGACAGATATGCTAGAGCAACAAACAAGTAAAATAGCAGCAATAAACACACTGCATAGAATTCTTGGCATTTTTTAAGGGTAGGAAATAATGTCATTTCCCCCCACCCCATTCACATTCTCTCTTCCACAAGCATTAGGTTTTGGGACTGATCTGGGGATGTGATATGAAAGAAAAAGCTATTACCCAAAGTTCAAGCAGAAAATAAATCACAGAATAAATTCTGCAGCAAGGGGAGTGGGGGGGAAAGAGATCACCAATTCTAATTCAGCCACTGTATGTACATAGTGAAGTCAACAAGCTTAAGCAGAATATTGCAACAGCTCTGATTATATCGCAGTAATGATAAGCTTATATCCTGCTGCGCAGCCACGGCTTTGTTGGAGTTGTAACTGAGCTCCATCCTATCAGCGTTATTCCCAAAAGTCTTCACAGAGCTTAACAAGTTCTCTTCCTTCGTTTAGTGCTATAGTTTCTGCACAGACACCTCCTTTAAAGCACTTTGGTTTGAACTGTCAGGCAGACTGTCACAACCGTTTGCAAGTGAATCTGACACAAACAGCGTAGGTTCCCTGAACTTTTGGCACTACAGTTATCAACACGTAGGCTTTCAAGTGCAATTACACGTGCTTCAGGCATCCACCGCCTCTACTGAAGACGAGCTTGGTCCTTATGGTTATTGTCATTTTCTAATATCTCCACCACTGGATAAAATATTTTAGAAACATCAGTCCAGAAAGGTTGTACTCAGAGCCCAGTACAAATCACTTCCTTCCCCTCAATCTAGCATTTAGCCATTACACATACTCTTAATTACACATCACTCAGAGGAAAATAAATTGGAAACAAACAAAAACCTTCCTGACAACAAAAAGCTTGCTTGAACTCCTGCATCAGGAACTGCAGATGAGTGGCCATGCGGTCAGCTCCCCTCCACAATTACCTCTCCCACCTTCCTCACGTACTTAGCTTCACCAGTCCTGCTCCAGCTCAACACAAGGCTCCCCAGCAGCTTCCACTCTGACCCCTATGACAAAACGTACCTGTAAATGACCTCATTACTAACACAGTCCATATTAGGAAAAAAAAAAAAGGGGGGAGGGGGCATTTTTCTAAGTTTGTAGGGTCTAACTCGCAGTTCCCTCCTCCGGTATGCAGCATCTTGCTACCATGAATCCGCACGCATACAATTCCTACCAGTGCAGACCGGGTTTCTTGCACCTTCTCTGCAATTTCTCTGTATTTCAGTTTCGGAGATATAAAATGGTGATCATTTCTCTCTATCACACAACAGCCTTGTAAGACTGGATTAACAATGGAGCTGTGCAGGTGCAGAATTTTTGCACAGAGAAATTGTCAGCACTTGATATTTATTTCCACACAGCAAAGTGTCTTTTCAGTTGTTTTACGCCAGTACCACTGAACGGAGAGCTGCTACCTTCTGGCCTTTAACAGGAGACATAAATCCTACTTGTAAGTAATTGTGGAGGTAAAACTGTAGGACACTTGACAGAAGATGATTTGTGCACACAAATTAGGGAGTGATAGAAAAGATGACTTGTCTACACAGTTACAAGGGAAGTTGAAAGGAAGCCTAGTGTGGAACCAGGATTTTGTGACTTCGGCCGTCTCTACCACTAAACCACACTCTAGTAGCATCAGAAGCAAAGAGGACTTTGCTGCCCCCTCCAAATCAAAAACACCTACATAGAAAAAACTGCACAGAATTTATTGAGTCTGCTCTAAACAAATGAGGGTGCTAAACTGACCAACACAGAACTATTTATGTAAGGAACAAAAATAACTTTTACTGCCACTTTCAGTAACTGAAAACCTATACAGCTTCACAAGCTCTTCTACTTGCCATACCCTCAAAAAACTACTCTGCAGCTTCTGGCTACATCTGGGTAGCGAGAGAGAGAACACTGCGTGCGGTTTCTTTGCTGGGACTGGGAACTTGCCTTGGGATAGAAAAAAAATTAAACTCCCACAGCCACATGTGTACAAAAGCAACTTCCCAGGTTCAAATAAAGAGAGAAATCATGCTTTGATACAAGAATCAGCTCAAAAAGCCTAAACTGTAAGTTCTTATCCTCCCGTAACTGTGCATAAATGCATCAAATGGTAAGAGCACATAAGTACTCTTCTTGTGTATGCGGCGTTATTCGTGCCCTTTTCGCATAACCACCCCAAAACCGGCATGTGACACCAATATGGAAAACCACTTACACAGATACAGTGACGAAAATGCAACACCGTGTCCTGAAGAGATCAGGGCATTAATTTGAACTGAGTAAAATTACACTGAGGAAGGCCAGACACATACTGCACTTTTATTTACAAGCTATAAATCTTCCCTGGAATACAAAATGTTATAAAAGAACCCGTTTCAAATGCACTCAGAATTTTTTTTAACATCATATGATATTAATAGCCAGACTTCCTCTATCTGTGTTGTAAAGGTAGAAATATTTAAATAATGCAGTTTGTGTTCATTCAGCACAAAAAGAATCCCTGGAACACTTTAAATTTAGATTTCTTCTTTAGCAGTATGATTGCTGCTATCGCAGCCACTCAGAGAGAGGTGAAATCATAATTAGCATTCACCAAGAAAAGATCTAACCTCCCTTTTAAAATAGTTTCTGAGAGAATTGTGACTCTCATGAATTATGAAAGCTAAACATTAAGATCTGTGTTTGATGCCCACCAGGGATGGCTGAGCAGACGGTACAGAAGCCAGCACCTCTCCTGCCCTGCGACCCGCACTGCGGGGTTTAGGGTTCGGACTTAGAGATGCGAGTAACGATGGATTGCTTCTCCCGTAACACAAGCACAGGCACAACATTGTCAATAATCAAGGCTTGCTCAGGACAGTTTTTGTGACAACAAGACTACTTCAATTAGGGAAGCTACTCCGAACTGGAATAGTTGCTCTGAAATGTAAATGCACTTTACTTTGCTACAGAAGTGCTTAAACTGGCTGTGCAGGTATTTCCACGAAAACGTCCGTAGATAACGTACTTCTGTACTGCTGCCTCCTGCCTACAAGGGAAGGATAGGTGCTGTACGACACGGACTGCAGGGGCACAGTACAACAGCGGAGCTGCTGCATATAGATGAGATCCAAGTACACATATGTGCGTATCGCTTGTTCAGCAAAATCGGGTCTGAAAGCTCAACGTGACACAGTAAGCTCCCGTTTTGAAGTGGGCACGTTTTGTCATAAGAATTTTACATGGCCTGGGTCAGCAAACATCTGCCTGAATAAAACGTAAAAATCTGACTCCAGCTGAAAGTAATTGTATTCAACAGGAGAATAAAGGCCCAGGGTTTACTGCAATGCTGGGCATTTCAGCAAGATGAAGTACTTCACTATTTCAAAGCTACTTAATTCACCAGCGAGACGGCTTGAGGCTGTGAGGAAGGTGAGATCTCCGGCCCTGCTCAGCCCCCGTGCCCCCAGCACAGCCGGGGGTCTCCCAGGGGAACCAAGGGTGGACAAGACGTGTCCCTCGCTAGCGACAGCCGCCCCTTCGGCTGTTCAGCACCTGCAGCTGGGCTTTCCTGCCTCTTCGGATGGTTCAGCAACTTTATATGCGCACGTTGCATCCTGAACTATGTATTTGTACATACTACGCGCAGGCGACAGTTCTCTGTCACGTGTTACCCGCTTCCAGAAACATCTCCCCACCACTCTTAACTTCCCCTTTGCTACGAGGGATGGTCAGTAGAAGAAGAAGTTCATACCCCAACAATAAAACCCGTGCTAACCAAAGAGATGATGTCGGCAGAAATACAAGAAGGCTACGTGGCTGTTCTCTGAAATAATTATTTTTGCTTTGCACACAGGTTGCTTGTATTTAGGTCACTGTTTTTGTACCTCCAAACCCAGCAGGATCTGCCTTGTGTACTCCGTAGAGGCAGACCAGAAGACATTCCAACAGGGAATGCCCCTTACCCCCCCTGCTTCCCCATCAGCCCACCTCACCCAACAGCCCCTCCTGCCCATCCCCAAGCAACGCTGAAACACAACAAGCAAATTTTCCACACAAGAAGCTGGAAGGCCAACCATTTTCAAAGGCTTCCTAGGGCAGCAAAGAAGAAACTAACCCCGTAGGAGAAGACCCGAGGCAAACCTAACCAAGTCTTCTTCTCTGAGCCCACCTATGGCACAGCACAGGAGGAAGAGGAGGGCAGAAAACCTGCCCTGAGGCTAACGAGGCAGCAGGTTTCTGCTTCTCTGGGCCTTAATGGGATTTTGTCAACCGTAAGAGATACTGACAGCTCTCATGACGAGGTGGACATAAACAAGTTACAGTAAACTGCAGTCTTCCTATAGTCAAGAGCAGCTTAAGATTATTGTCGTCTTTTAAAATAGTTTGTTGACTTTATCATTAATTGTAAATGAAGCAAGCAAGCACCCTCCTTATAACAGCTGTTGCTAAAAGAAGAAGTGTTATTTTTCCCCCTGCAGTACATGCTCTACTTCCCCAAGAACAAATTTGTCTGAAGTCAGTTTATTTACTGATATCAGCATTTTTTTTTCCAGGTGGAAGCAGACTTTGTGCACTGTAAATACTTTATTAGGGTCCACTCCAGACACCAAGACTGAATCTATAGGCAGAAAAATCCATATTCTTGTTTCCTGGCCCAGCAATAGGACAGGAGACAAGGGACTGCACTGTCACCTGCAGCGGTACTACACCAATATTAGCCCCGCTACCAGCGGTACTGAAGTTACTGATGATGAGTAAGACGAAGGCCAAGCACCAGGGCCGGACAACCGACAGACTGAAAGCCCAGGTAACACGCCTGTTCTTACTGCCATTTTCCCTTGCGATACAGCTTCTCCGGAGGCAGCTAGAGCGGGAGGTGGCTACCGTAACAGACGGGGAGCAGAGAAACGCAGACACGTACCCACCAGCTCCCTGCTCCAAAAATACACTCGCACAAAGGGTGGCGTGGAGGCACAAACCGAAGCACACCCCAGTCCCAGGC
>NW_009592927.1:0-11321 GCF_000690535.1 Cariama cristata | reverse complement strand
AGCAGCTTTCACCCCTGCAGATTCTCCAGTGTCTAATAAAGGGCAGAGTGGCTTTTTACCTGCAGCCATGGGGTCCGACCAAGACTCCTCTCTTCTATCCAGAGGCCCTTTGTCACAAAACCCATGGAAGTAATAGCTGCAGCTTTTCAGCCCCATAAGCCTTGGTTGAAATTGTCTGCTGAAACTTTCCGACACAACGCTGAATTTGCTGGCCAGACAGAAAATTCAGACCCATTTTAACATCACATGAGAACTTTTTCTGCTATGAAGCAAAGCTAAAAATAAAGGAGAAGCCCAAGGTTCAAAACCAACAACACAGCAAGCTAACTTGTCATAGCCACTGGCAGCACGGTCCCATCAACCACCACAGCGCGGTGTGCCCAGAGAAGAGGGCTCTCCCAGCTCCCTAGCAAAGCGACCGCGGTGCGGTGTGGAGGTGTCGGAGGCTGTGAGCAGATAGCCCGGCACGGCCGGCTGCCCCAGCCCACAGGTAGGAGACGATGTGCCAGGGGCAGTCCCCTCGCACCATCCTTTACCAAGCTCCCCGTGTCACCCCATTCCGGCACTCCCCTGTTGCGCAGCTGCTAGCTTTCCGCTGGCGGAGCGTTCACCCCAGGAAAGAGGGAAGAGAAGTGTGGGGGCTGGAAAGAAGAGTTGCCCTGCCGCTCTACTGGACAGTCTTACAGCCATGGACTAAAGGAGGCATCACGTCTCAAGCACCAGATGTTTACAATTCTAGCAGTATAGGTGATCACACACTTTCTCAACCCTCTGTCAAAAATTCCCACGTTTACATCAGCCACCATGAGAATCCAGGGTGTTAAGATTACTCTTGGTCATCTTTCGGTTCAGAATGAAAAGAAACAAACAAAAAAATCCCATTTACTATATGAAAAAATGAATCCACGGGAAAGAAGAGAATTCCTTTACTGTTTTAAGATTGTCTGCCTTGGTATTCTGAAAGGGTACACAGACACTGGAGCTCAGAGCAGCCATCTAAAGGGAGGAAAGCGAGCAATTTTAGCAAGAAAATGAAAAACCAAAAGCAAAGCCTACAATCCAACACTCCCTAGTCTACATGCACAAATCCCCCCAAAAAGAGAGTGAAGACACCATTGTCACAGGTATTTTAAGAAACGATCTTTAAAAAAGTGCTAAGAGTAAACAGGAACCATCCCAAATGCGTCTCAAAACCAAGTAATACTGCGCTAGATTCTTTTGCTTTTTGTGGTATGAAAGGAAGTGGTGAAAAACGGGTCAGGACTTTCCCATTCTTAAAATTTTCTTACATGTCAAAGACAAAGGAATGCAAGGGGAAGTTTTATGAACATTCACTCGCTCGCCTTAAGAGACGCTTATTCCAAGTACTCTATCCAGTTAAGATCTGCACTTGAAGAGAAAAGGGATTTCAAAAGCCTTGTTCTCTTGAAATTTTTCACAGCTTTATACAGCCATTGCTCGGGTTACCTACAGAAGAGACAAACCACTACATGAGTTTTCCAAGAGACAGTAGGTACAACCAGAATGAAAACACCGCCAAGCAGACTCACCCACGTGCCAACAGGGCCAGAGCTGCGACTCCCCAGCGATAATCATGGCAGGTGTTACCAGGGGCTGTCAAGGTTAAGTCCTCTGCTAATAAACCACAGATAAATCAGCAACAGGTTGGTTTGGAAATTTACAGGCTGCTGAGTTAGATCTTTGCTGGAAAAGAGAATTAAGCTGTTTTGACAGCTCTGTTCTGTTCTTTTAAATCTCCTCCTATGTACTGCCATAAACAAAGGGATTCAAAGTTTACTTAATGAGCAGTCACTGCAAGTGAAGGAAGTTCACAGTGCATGCTGAGTGGCAGCGTACAATGTGCTGCCAACCGTATTCCATGGTCCAGATTCTCCAATTACTTCATTTAATATGGCTTTTGATAATAACAGTACTGGATATGCAAACACTCTTCCCAAGCACAGCTGGGAGGGGAAAGTCAGTTTACGACACTGGATTTAAAAGCACAGGCATCAGCGCGTTAGTCTTAGCCCTGATGAAAGTCCAGGACAGCTATCATCTTAGGGCATCAGGCAGCAACGTATCTAATGGAAAGCCCAGAGCCAGCTTAGGGAACATCTTTTGTCTGCCTGGCCTACGAGAAAGGTGATGGGGCTCGTCCCAAGAGGCGGAGATGAACACATGCTCCCCGCAAAGCTGCGCACCCATCAAAACACACATCTCCCGCCGCGACTGCCAATGCCACCACCATCCGGCAGCCCCCCCAGACAGCAGCAAGGAAGCAAACATCACTTCTTGGGTACGGGAAGGGGAGGCAGCGAACACGGAGGGTGACGGGTCATCACGGGTGCTTGTGGAGACAGCACCAAGGAAACAAGCGGTAGTAACGTGGGCTGTGGTAGTATGGGAGTCAAAACTGACGTTATATGATAGAGTCTTAACATGGCCCTGATCATCTTAATTCAGTTCTCCCTGGAACTAGAAGCTATTTTGCCCTTGTGATGTTAGCTCAGCATCAAAGTTGTTTTTCAAAACAGATCTATTAGAAAAGAAAGCTCCGATCTGCTCGTGTGCTGTTGGGCCCCAATACAGCAGCTCATCCGAAACAAAGCCCACAGAACGACTGCAGGAGACCGAGTGCGCACACGAAATAAAACCCGAAACCAGTTTGTGCTAAAATAAATACACAGAGCCACAGAGATCGGAGTTCAGCAGCTGCAGACAGTTAGGCAGCTGCAGAGCCTGGCCACAGCTTTGGAGTAATCCTCAAGAAAGCCTCCTTAAATAATAAAACAGAAATAAAAAAGAACCCCCAATAATGAATCTCCACTACAAAGAGAACCTGACAGGCAAAGGAGAATTACTTCTGCGCTGCCCATCTTCAGAGGTTTGCAGGCAGCTGGGAAGCGTCGTTCCGAAGGGTGGGCACTCCTGATCCACCTCAGAGGCGTGTGTCCCTGGGAGCCCTACAGCGACAGCGCAGGGCACCGACTGCAGACCCCGGCGATGTAGCCGAAGCACTTTGAGATGCTCCTGCCCACGGCTGTGGCTCACCTCAGCCCTCCGGCAGGTTCTGCTCCCCAGGGCTGTGTCAGGGCAGCCTAAGGGAGGTGCACGGCCCCCCAGCTGCCGCAGCTGGGGCTCAGGACAGTTCACACCCGGGCAGCAGGCCGCCCCGCCGTCAGCCTGCCTCCGCTTCGGGGCCCAGGAAAGCGGGGGAAGACTACTGCTAGGGGACAGTGATGTCCCAGCTCCGCTCTTGAATCCAGAAAGCCTCACGAGTCAGAGCCTCAGACAACGGCAACGTTAGCTACGGTTCTGCTAATTTTAGCTCATGCTTAACCCACAGCTCCCAAGTCCCTGCAACGCCTTTCCAGGTGCCAAAAGCTACAACCACCCTACGCCGCAAGGGCCAAAGCACGCAGCTGCCCAGCTGAGAGGCTCTGATGCCCTTACATAAACTGCATGCTCCAGAAATACATTTTTCAAATAAAGACAACAAAAAGAAAACAAGGATGGCTTTATTTACCCTATTGCCGCGTGCCTATCTTAAAGCAAGGAACAAAAGCTCAGCTGCGTAGTTCCTGTGTTTCGGAGTCCGCTCCTTGGTGCGGAGGGCAGCGTCCCACGGCAAGGCAGCAAAACCGCCCCCCGGGGCCAGCTTCTGCCCCAAGGAGTAACGGGGGAGAGAGGGGCGAGGGAAACACACACACGCTTCGCGCCCACCCCTCCCGTACCCCGGGCAAGCTCTTGGAAGCAAACAACCAACCCTCAGAAAGCCATCCAAGCAGAATGCTTTTACTAGGGTAACTGAAGGGTTGGTTTTATAAGGAGAGTTTCCTCCCATTTAGTCAACCTTACCAGCCGCCTCCTCCCCTCCTCATTCCCACTAAACTGTGAAAGGGACTTCAGCTCCCTCCAGCCAACTCAAAACCGATCGAAGCAACAGACCGGCACTATACAACCTCAGCAGTCCAAGAGACTGAAGACTCAGCTCAGATGAGGTCTACACAATGTCACAATATTTCATTTTATTTAACCTCATAACACGAAGAGCTGGAAAGAGTATTCACAGGGATCCAATCCTGCAAAAAAATTCTTTATTCCAGCCCAAGTGCGCTGGGTTCAAAGGACCAGTACATGTACTTTACCGAACGCGTGCAACACGGCACCTGCAGGAACAGAGCCAGGTTTTATTTATTTGTAAAGCTCTGCGAGGAAGTTACACACACACACAGTTTCTCTCTCAAAAAACAAAGCTGTGTTAGGACATAAGTTAGTGTATTTTATTTATTCAAGGAGACATCCTCACCCCTTTAACCGAACGAATGACAGACCATTAAGATAGATTTGTCTACACCTGGATATCACCTAATCTTTTCTGCTTTAGACAATTATTTTTGTTCTTGCGAGGACAGTAAACTATGTCAAGGAATTGCTGGAAAGAATTATGTGTCTCAAAGACAAATAAAATTCAGAACAAGTATTTATGACAAACCCAAATCTTTCTGCCTTACAGATATTAAACTTCACGCCTGCTTGTACCAAAGAGGTCTTTTAGGAACCGGAGGCAGAGTTTCAAACACTCTCTCAAAGAGTTGCTGCAAATAGAAAATGGGTGTAAGTGTGCAGAACTGACAATCTGAAAAAGTCAGCCGCCAGAAAGATGTCAGATATGTACCTCTGCTACTGAAATCTCTTCATTGCACACTACGCAACCGACAATTTTGATGAGAAACCCCTAACTTGCAGCGCATGGAAGAGACACAAGGCTATCAACGGGGCCAGGAGGCTCGCTCGGTACGGTAGGGAAGGGCAGCAGCTGGCGTTAAGGAGTCAGGACTGGCAGACAACCTCCTGACAGAAGTCAGGCAGGGAGCCCAAAGGGGCAGATCTGCATTTCCGAAATGAAGGATTTGCTTTTGGATACAAAGAGAAGGGCAAGGTGGCAGAGGAGAACCACTTCTGCCTGTGGACAGTAAGCGTGTCCCGACCGACGGCAGGAAGGAAGGGACAGGGCTGACCCGTGAGGCAGCTGGTGGTGGTTATTCTGAAAGAGTACATCTGACACACAATTTAAGCCCTCAAAAAGTCCTCAGTCAAAACTGGAAATGAATGGATAAAAAAATGCTGAAGGGTATTTGCAGATGGGGATTCTTTGGTGTAGAATCAGAGGTCTCAATGAAGAGCGTGAGGACAGAGTATAATTTAATTAAGAGGGAGAAAAGAAGCTGAAAAGCAGGAGAAATTGCATGAGGCTTTCCTTGCACAAGCTACACTTTCTACAGCATACCTACATGGCTAACACCCAAAGCCGGTCAAAAACTCAGAAGAAGCCGCCCACGACAAAAAGCATGGTTCGTAGCCAAGCTAACCCAAAGAGATTGGGAACTGACCTGTAGCCGTACCTCTTTCTGTCACAAGTTTCAATGGGATCATCCGTAAGAACTAAACGCGCTTCGGGGCTCACAAAATCCCCTCTTCACAACCACGCAAAGCAAGGAAGTGACCTGAGCAATGTGACAGCCTGACCCTGGACAGGCAACCCCCAAGGACTTCTACAGCAACCGGGTCACGCCGGCTCTTTCGGTGGCCTTCAGCACTGAAGACTTTGCTGGAGAGCAGCGACCAGAAGGCAAGCGGACTGGTGCAAACCGTGGAATCTCAAAAAGCTCATTTCTCTCCCGTGCACAATGCATGCCAAATCTTAAAATTCCTGCAGCATTCAGTTATGAAACTACAATAGAAGAGAAAAACAGATGGCTAAAGCCTTTTGGAAAAAAAAGATTAAGCATTACTTCATTTCCAAAAGAGAAAGATGTATATTTGAAAATACAGAACCTCCTTCAGACCATACCCAATTGATACAAAAACAGATGACTTGCCTCATGGAAATGCAGCCTGTCTTCAGTTAAGGCAGCATACAAAAAAAGTTTAACCCTTTTAGAAAATCACGGCTCACTGTATTTTTAAGCAGGATTTAAAAGCAAAGTAGTTCGTACAGGAGATGATAGGTATTACAAATATTGTAAAAAAAAAAGTTACATATTTCTTTCTCTCTCAAGCAACTGCTGAATGGCAAATCCTGTAGAAAAGCCTCCTTGCACTTACCCTTTTCCAGTGTTTTTAAGCAGTTAGAACCTACACTCAGGTGAGCAGTTTTCTTGTGCATAAAAGCATCTAATGAACAACAACATATTAGGAACTTGGCAACCTCAGCTCTGTAAGTTAGGCCATTCTCCGCAGAAACCAGTCCATACTACACTTCAAGCCTCTGAGTCCTTGACTTGCAAGATACCACACAAAAACAAGGAAACATAAAAGCTATCCTAGAGAGCTCACGTGTTCAGCGTTAGATGCTCCAGCAGCTCTGTAAAACAGCAACCACAGCTTCAGGTCCGAGTACTGGAACTGATCTCTGCTCCAGAGGAGCATCTTTTTTTTCCCCCCGCCGAGCCTGCGCCCCAGGCCAGCCCTGGCTCCGTCGCCTGAACAGAGGCCCCCAGCAGCCGAGAAGCCCCAGGGTAGGCAGGAGATGCACACGGGATCAACAGGAGAGCTGGGCTTCTCCAAACGGGCAGCTGGGACCGGCAGGAAACCCAAAGGCATCTCAAAGAGCACCAGACACCAGTGTTCGGGCAACTGAAGTGGGTCCCTGCGCAAGTGACAGCCCTGCCTCGGCCAGCGATGCCCGGCATGCTCCTGCCCCAGCACAGAGCCGCAAATGCGGCCGGGTTTGTAGAAACCTAAGCCAAATGCATGAGATGATTGATTTCTGGTTTTAGTCAATGGTTTTATTTCTGGTTTTATCCTCCGCACTGAGGATAAGGACTAAATCAACTCTCTCCTACCACGCATGGTCCTTCCAGGTCAGGACCGCAGCTCACTGGCGAGGCTGGGTGGAAAATCCCACGCTGCCCCAGCTTATTCCAAGGGTAAGTGGAGGATGACACACTCCAGCACTGCCAAGCAAGCGCCTTTCAAAAAAAACCAAGTGCTTATATGATTAATGCAAAGCATGACGTTTTCTCAGCAGCAGGAGTCACTAATCCATATTAAAGACCAAGACTGCATTTATTTATTTATTTTTAGTGAAAGGCTCTAACTGAACCAACTGCTCAGTTTTGCAAAGGTACTGAGCGGCCACGATAATTAGGTCTGGGTCAGCAGGAGCAGCCAGAATGCCACAGAAGCAACTCAGTCCTGGTAATTACCCGAAAATAAGTTTCTTCTAACGAAACAGTGCCAACACTGGACACTCCATCACAACCTGTCCCCCCCTAACGCATCACCGATGAGAAGTGACCATCTGAGCGTGGCCATCTTTAGCCATGAGTAGGGACAAGAACCAGAAATTACAGAGAGCAGAAAAGGCAAGGAAAGGGAGTGTCAGCCTGTGCTGGACAAACGCTGCCGTACCTAGAGATAATCCTTTTAAAGAGCAAAGCAGCAACACCAGGGTGGCGGCGACTTCCCACACAGCCAGCGTAACTCCAGAAAAAAAGAGCAGGAGCTATTTTGAACACTAAGTTTAAAATAAAAAAAAAAAAAAAAAAATTCAAATCAATACGGGTCCAGAGGAAACAAAAAGTACTAAAGCCACCCAGAAATACACCCAAGGTTGCAGAGCACACACGACCAGTTACAAAAGTGTTCTGAAACACCAGTCATTTTCTGCAGAGTTAGCCAAACGCAAACCTAAGAGAAGATCGCGGCTCGCAGACAGGCAGGCAGCCTGTTCTGGTCAGGCACAGTCCTTGCTCACAGACACAGCTCCGTTCAGCGTTCATGACTGCATTGTCATTTATTTTAAAATATGAATGGAGCATTCTTTTCCTCCAGAAACACCGCATTGTTAAAATGCCAGTACATTAAAATAACTGACTGCTTACTACATCTCGATCAAACAAACTACAGACTACAGCACTGACACTTAATACATATTGAGTGCTTCCAGCAAGAGCAGCACATGGAGCTCATTTCTTCTGTTCTGTGCTCACACGGGCCAAACTCAGAGACAAGCTTCAGAAACAGCAGCAGCGATCCGGCAGGCGCGTGCAAAAAGGGTATCTTCTCCAAAGTTAAGGAAAGACTTAATTGAAGGTTCTCCAAATAGATAAACATTTACTCTTTTGTTCCATATAGGAGTTCCACTTATGGCAGAAATACTGTATTTCAGCTTGCACGCTTAAGGTTTTGTTAAGGTTCTCCAAACGAGAGGAAGCAGAACAGAAAAGCCTACAATCGAATGACTGTGAGAGGGATGTTTTTTCCCTATTGTTACTTTTCCTAGAATTCATCCACATTTCACCACCATACTGTTGCTCTGTCATAACCAACACAAGCACTGATCTTGCCTATATTTAAATTCAAGAACATAAAATGAAGGTTCAGAAAGACAACCTATTTGTAAAAATCTGAGGTTTTGAAAGGCTGTTCCACTACTTCACACACAGGCATTTTGCTAGGTGGGCACCGTAGTTTATGATTAAACAATAAGCTAATTGTTTCTAAAATAACAAGATTGTTCACAAGAGAACTTTTGTGTGTGACTTTTTCTTAAATGAAGTGAAAGTTA
Organism: Cariama cristata; assembly: GCF_000690535.1. Lineage (NCBI taxonomy): Eukaryota > Metazoa > Chordata > Aves > Cariamiformes > Cariamidae > Cariama > Cariama cristata. The sequence goes on along the minus strand of NW_009592927.1, from coordinate 2,743 downwards.
GCTGCGGATCCAATCTGAACATTCCCCTGCAGCGTTCATACCTCAGGGCTGAAGCGTTCTGCAAATTCTCAAGCAAGGAGTGAACCAGAGTGAAAATGAAAGCCAAAACAGGCTGGTTTATGCAAACAAAACATAAAAAGTAATAAACACAACTGCTGAAATAAACCTGATAAGCCAAAATTACTGTGGAAAACTCTTTGGCCTGAACTAGACAGTAGATCCCATGAGATAATCACAACAGCTTCTTTCAACTTTTAAAATGTTTTCATTTGTAGTTTATTCTGTGAAAGCAAGCTCAACTTCCCAAATTATTCTGTTTCTTAATAATCTTTCAAAACACTTTAGGCAAGAAGATAACTTGTTTAAAAAAAAACAAACCCTTTAACCTGACAGTGTTCCTTTAAGAGAGCAGCAAGCAGCCTTCCAGCATACTTGACAGAGACATCCAACTCCAAGAGACAGAATTTAAATTTGTAGAGGCAATTACTCATAACCAGTGAAAGCAGCCAATGCAAGTGCCAAACTTGCCAACAAGAAGAAAGGCCAAGTATTAGAAAGGAGGCTGCAGTTTATTACGAGGCCATTTGAACATCTTGGTCCAGGAGGCCTGGAGAGTACTTTCTTCATCCCCTGACACTACAGGCTCACACTAATGTGAGGCATTATGTCATCAATATTCCAAACTTATACAACAGCACTTAAGTATCTGTATAATGGAGACCTTTGCCTGACTATTTAAAAGCTGCTTCTAGTCTTCCCTAGCAGATTTATTTAAGATTTATATGCACACGAAGCAAGATGCACCCGACCCATACCACTGACTGTTAACTGCTGTCTAGTCAGCTCCAAAGCCACCCAAACGGACCACCGCTGCACAAGATTCTCATCCGACTAAACAAACACCTTAAGACAATTCCCAAGGATCTGTCTCTTCCCTCTTCCCATAAAAAGATGGAAAGCAACAAGGAAAAGAAGAACGAGAGACAAGATACATTCAGGTAAAAAAGTCAAAGTCAAAATGGGTATCCACCCCAGATTAAAACACCACCATCTTCAGGACTGACCTCAAACACCTCAGTCAGCTAACAACAGCGTCAGCAGATAACACTCAGCACCAAGAGTTGAGTTGGAAGTTGGAAGAGAGCTCTTGGAAAATATTAACAAAAAAAACAACACCAAAAAATGAACAGCCAAAACCACACCACTAAGTCACAGACGCTGAGCTAACAAATGCACCATCCTCTGCATGACAAAAACAACGCCAGCTAAGAAAATCAGAGTACAGAACAAAACCAACAGGTCCAAGAGAAGTATGCAGCAAAGTAAGCACTCATCAAGATGACAAGCATCCCCCGCAGCTGCTTCTGCAATGGGCAGGCAAGAGAAAGCAAGGGGACGTAAGACCAATGCACGCACACCAAACAATACAACATGAGCAACATCCTTCCTATTTCAGCACCAGCAACTTACTCCACCATTTGTACAGCAACATGAGCTGCTTCTTACCATTTTTTGGTGCACTCGACCATCAACTCCTGGTAAGAGGCCACAAACTGGAACTTGGATGCATGTTTCCCAACACGCTGCAGTCTTTTCCAAACTGAAGCCATGACGGTGAGAAACACCAGTCCTCTTATGCAGTAGCAACTCTGCGAATACCAATGTAGGTTTAAGAGCGTGCGTGCTCGATGCTAGCAGATTTATATACAGACACAGTAAAAACAGTGCGCGAGGAACTCGATGGGATGTCTACAATTCATATTCTGCCTCTCCCTTCTTCACGGTAAATCCCAGTCGAGCTGAATGGCTCATCACTGGCCAGGAGCAGCATGCAATGGGAGCAGACAGGTAATTGAAAGGAAGTTCTCTCACGGAATCATCATTCCTCACACAGCAGAGGATGTGAAGACTGCAGGACTGGAAGACAAATAAGACAGGGGGAGAAGCATTGGTTAACACACTCCATACTACAGTGCTGCAATTGCACGTGATCTCGTACCTTTCAAACGACTACAATAAACCACAAAACCATACCCCCTTCCTGTTGTCATCCCCCTCCGCCCCCCGAAATAAATAAATAAGAATGCTGCAGCAATTTCAGGAATGCAAACCACGAGTCTGTTTGGAAACATATCAACATGTCCTTTTATCAGCACCATCACAATTGGCAACAACAACAAAAAAGGGCAGGTCAGGGCCACACTGAATCTTACGAAGCATCTCCGGGAAGCGATGCAAAGTGGCTGAGGTGCTGCCAATATGCACCCAGAGGGAGGGACACAGGGAGATGAAGACAAGTTCTTTGTCTTGATGACAAAAGGTGTAACAGTTGTTTCCTCTCACACACGCACACCTCCCGCTCCCCTTTCTCTTTCCAAGCAGAAGGAACAGCCAAGAAGCCGGCAAGGGAGTGTGACTACTCAAATGCCCGTGCCAGGGCGAGGAGGAGGATGAAAGAGGAAGGGGCATCTCCTGAGCCCTGGCTGCCCAGGATTCCCCATCTTCCTCGCTGCATCATATTGAAATGCAAACGTCTCTCCATCCTGACCCGAGAAACGCTCCTCAGGGAGGTGAAGAGGGAGAGGAGAAACGCAGAGGGGTCTTCTGCCTCCAAAGGAAAGCAGCATCGCCGCTGAGGCGCAGGGAAAAGCCACTTCGTTAGGAACATGGGGAAGCAAAAGGTGGCCGCACCTGGCGAGGAAGCGGGGCAGGATGGCAACCTGGTGTCCAGGAACGTCTCCCT
>NW_009592926.1:26083-84704 GCF_000690535.1 Cariama cristata | reverse complement strand
ACGGAGCGCCGTGCGGGGAGCCGTTTGGGTGCGAGGGGAGGGCGCTTCTGCGCTGGGCGTCGGGCTGAGTCTCTTGCTTTCTGTTGCAGAGACCTTAGTAAAGCAGCTCTCCTCCTATGAAATCGTCACACCGGTCCGAGTGAATGAATTTGGAGAAGTTTTCCCTCACGCGCATCACTTCATAGGAAAAGGAGCTTGGAGGCGCCGCTGGAGCCTGCTGCTTTCCGAACACATTACCAGCTCAGTGCATACGGGCAGGTCTTCCAGCTCAACTTGAGTGCCGATGCAGGCTTTGTTGCTGCTCGGTACGCTGTGGTGCACATAGGGACCCCGCAGAAGCAGTCCTCCCTTGATTTGCGCCACTGTTTCTACCGTGGGCATGTCAATGCGCAGGAGACGCACCTGGCTGTCTTCAGCATCTGTGGTGGCTTGGTAAGCATGTTGGTTACTGCCTCCTGTCTCCATTCATATTCTTCTCCTCCCTGAAAAAAATGTAGTGGGATGCCTTTGCTGAGCTGAGCTGGAAATTCTTGGGCATCGTTGCAAGTAGTTGCTCATGAAATGTCTTGGCATTGGCAATTTGCAGTCATGATGATACTTTTTTGGTGGGATGTCCAAACGCTGCTTTCAAAGGGTCTATTGCTGGCTGTAATAGAATTAGTTGATGTGACTCCTGACACAAAGAGCATTATAATGGAGGAAAAAACATGCCTCAGAAACACAGTAAGCTGTTGTTTTGATAAAATGATGCTGATAGTTGGCATCAGTTATGTGTTTGTAGCTTTATAGATACTCTGTGGTTATGAGTGAGGAATAATGGTGCTTGAGATGATGAGAGAAGAACTAGTGTTGGTACTTGTCTTCCCCTGCTTTCAGCAATGCTGTAGATGTGTGTCATGTTCTAATAGGTGTGCAGCAGTGCCCTCTAATCACGTTTCTGTTGAAAGTGAATGGGAAGCTTCCTACTAACTTCAATGGGAGTCTGCCTATAAGAGACTTCTTAAGAACTGAATTGAGCAAACAAGTCAAAACTCCATGGATATCCATTCTTTACTTGTCCCTTGATAGCATTCCTAATGTCTTCCAAAGTGATAATTAAGAAATAGCATGACACAACTGTCTATCAAAACAGTTGTACTGTGTTGCTAAATTTTGTAGTTTTGTGTCTAGAAACAAGAAGATTGATATGCAGTGCTTTACCACATCACTGTATACTGAAATGCTAAGGACAAGTATGTGTGACATGCACACTGTGAAAATATGATGTTGTAAATATTACTGTGAATTTCAGTTGAGGTTGTTCCATGTCTTTTGCAGTCACTCAGGAAAGTAAATGTGCAAGACTCTTATTTTTGAGAATTGAAAAAAGTCCAACTTCGTATTCTGGTCTCTTTTGAAGTAGCCTATAGAAAATAGAATGGAGTCGGCTGCATGTATGCAGGAGAGTGTAACGCGTATTAAAAGATGGTAGTATGCATGATGGAAAAGAGGATCAGAAATAATTGGTACTTGAAAGAGGCACCTCTGTTGTCTTGTGCTTATTCTTGGATATTTGGATATATGCCACTTTGTCTTTGGGTTGAGGTCTGTAGGCTTAGGCTGATCCTTGGAAATTACTGGAGAAGCAAGAATTCAAAACCAGTAATTCTGTATTCATCAAAGTTTTACCTATATTATCTTGCTTTATAAATAGCTGTCATTGGTTCTTGTCTGCATTATTTAAAACCTGATTCAAACCTATACCAATGCCCCAATATCTTGCAAAAACTCACGGAGGGAGTAGGAAAGAGGAGGAATCACAAATATGTTTGGGGTTCTTTCCCATGTCTCATGTTCTAGTAGGTGCTCCTGTAGCATGGCGTTGCGAATGGTGTCATACTCTATATGGAATAAATTTGCAGTGTCTTAAAACCTTCTCTTCTTATAACTTTTGTCACCTGTTTTAATTCTGTCCCTGCAAACCGTCACTTTTCATGATTGAAGGGACCATGTGCGCTGAAAATAATTTTTCTGAAAAATGTGTACTACTGCACTTAAAAGTTGTCTTAACTACCTACTATTTAGCAGTTCTCAAGCTCTTAAGCACATGACCCTTTTCTTCTCTGTTATAATTTGAATGTCTCACTTCTCCTCCCTCTCTCTCTCCCCCCTTGCCCCCTTTACTGGTATGTTACAGTCTGCATCGTGTATGCTTCACTCAGAGATCCCTAAGAGCCTTTGCCTCTTCTAGATGAGCCTTGTGAGGTTTCACTGCAACTTCCAGCTGGACTTCGTGTCCTCAGTCATTGCCTGGCTGACAGAGGGCCCAGTCTGAGCCACCAGCAAAGGCTCGTTTTGCCTTCTGCCCAGGAGACCCAGCCTTCTGGAGGGTACGTAGTAGCCCCAGCATTGTGGCTGCTTTCCCATCACTAGTGAAGCAGGTGAGGCCTTCAGAAGAGGAAGCAGAGCCCTCCATGGGTGCTCATGCACTTTTTGTGGACATGCCTGTAGTTCCCCAGGGAGGGATTGTGTGGGGACGAAGAGGCGGTCATAGCCAGCTGGTTGCCTATATCTGCATGGAGTATCCTCCAACCTGACTCAGAGCCTTCAGCTTAATGTTCTTCCTCATGGATTCAAAGTAAACGTTGCACTCTTCACGTGACTGCCAGGGGTGTCAACTTTTTTGGAGTAGAGAGAAGAATGGATGTGAAAGGAGGGAGATAGGGGCTAGGTGGAATTTTGCTGTGAGATCTTGTCTTCCCTGAATGCATTCCCGGCTCCCAGGTGGGGCTACCCTCAAAAGTTAGTAAAAAGATACTTTTTTCTCAATGTTTTGAAAATTTCATAGCTTTGTGTGTTCAACAAATGCACCTGCAAAAAATAAGCTAGTCAGTTACTGCTCTCCTATTGAACAGTACCATCATTTGTGAGCGCATGCAAAGATTTAAGTGGGACTGCTGCCGAGGTACCAAAGATATTATTTATTGTGAGTGAGACAGTAGAAACCAGACTAATGACTCGGTAGCCCTGTATTATTTATTTTAAGTAAAATACCTTCTCTCTGTGTAGGATCCATTTCTCTCAGTGCTGAACTTCAGCTTGGTGTATGGAAATTAAAATAGAAGAGATTGTTTTGAACTGTTAGGTATAATTTTATCTTCCAGCCTTGATAGATAAGGCAATTGGTGTAGACCAATGCTGTAAAAGCTAGGGAGGAAAAAAAAGGACTTGAACTTAGACAAAAAGATACAGGAAATTTAACAATGGAATTTTAAAAATTGCTCTGAAGATGTGCCTGAGTGATCTGAAGTTAAACCAGGTACTTGCATTCACTTTATTCTGTAGGCATCTATACCCAAGCTCTGCACTGCCGTCATTCACAGCTCCTGCTCCCCAAGTTCCTTCTTTTCTTCTTTGCATTCTCAAGTGTGTTCCCCCCTCAGGCTCTGCTTTCCCTTTTCACCCTCAGTTAAGCCTTTTTCTGAGTGTGCCAAGAGCGTGTACAAGCCAGAGTACCCGTGGAGCATTGCTTAATGGCTCCTGACACCCTGTATGCAGTTTTGTTGTGTTACATTTCAGAGCATGCCCTGGGTTCAGGGATGCAAATGGCAAAGGGAGGTTAGAAGGTCAGCAGGGAGTCTGGAGTAATTGCAAGGAGGGAGTGTGTAATTAGGGAAGTTTGGGACGCTGTCAAAGGCAGAAGGTCATTTGCAGTGATGGCCTGGGTGCCTAGTTGAACATCTGATCACATACAGGCACGTTTCTTGCATCTTTAGAGTAATTTTGGAAATTTCACACTTTATTTCACTTTATTTTCTTAAGTTCTGTATCTTGTTTACTTTTAGTGCATTAATCAATTATACCTTCCTACAAATCTGGGAAACAAGATCTGCTGAGGGTGTCTCTGGATGCATGTAGACTAAAGAGACGTCTCAAATCTTATCCAGACAGCAAAATAAGAGGTAAAAAAAAATAATCAAAAAAATCATTTAACTTTTGAGAACATATGACTTACAGGTTTATTGACAAATACAAGCAAATTCCAATGGATAAAGTATCTTAAAATGAGGGAGCTATCTCCATTTATAACTAGAACGAGCCTTCAATGCCTAGCAGGTCCCTGTCTGAAGAAAGGAGCTTTATTTTTATTTTTTTAATCCTGAATGAATGCAATAAAGCAGTTTGTTTAGTCCTTTGAGAAGCCTGGTATTCTTTCTTGGAGGTCAGGAATGTGTTGTGACTGATGCTGAGGATAGGTAAAATCGGTTTTTGTGAACTGGGAGAATGCCTAAGTGCCAAAGGTGTGTTGACTCTACTGTGAGAGAGGGAAGGGTAAGGAAGGAGGAAATGTACATCTTTTGGGTGTACGGACTCTGGTGTATAGGGCAACTTCACATGCTCACTGACTGGCAAAAGTTAGGAGTAGGACGGTACATGTGAATCTCTTCTTGCATGGATTTACAAGCTAGCAGCTTTTGGCAGTCCAGGAAAGCAGGACTGCTTTGTTCTAATGTAGCTTCTGGAATCTAACAAGGTCTGCATTACAAATTCTGTCCTCGGGAGCTCAAGCAAGCCCCTTGGTAACACTGCTTTACTGCACATCAAGCTTACTTTTGTCTGGAGAATGGCAGGAATATGAACCTAAGTGTGGATCCTCAGAATTTCCTCAGTACAAGAGGTTGTGTTTGGGTGGGTTTTTTTTATTAATATGGGTCAGCGGATCACCTTTCTGAGAGATTTTGAAAACAATTCTGCCTGCTGTTATGGATGAGTGCAGTGGTTCCTTTTAAGGGAAAAATAGGCAGTCCTGGAATTTACCTTATAAAAACAAATAAAAAACCCCAAACAAACAAAAAATCCAAACAAAAACAAACCCAAAACAAAAAAACCCCACAAACCCAAAAGTTGCTAGAAGCTAGTGCTAGCATAGCCAGCATCAAGTTTCTTGTGGAGATCTAGTGCAGGTAACAGACTCCAGATATTTGCTCCCCAGTTGTGTGCTGCTTAGTACTAATAACTTCAATGAGTTAAACTGCATTGGTTTTCCAAAGAAAGCTTTAACACTTGTAACTGGAAGATATGCTTACCTTGACATAAGTTAAAGAATTAACTTAGGGGCTATGGCTTCAAACAAGTTAACTAATCTGTCTTTCAGATTTAGGTTTCAGCTTTCAGGTCACATTTATAAACCTATGTACACCCATAAGCCACATACTAGTTTTTATAGATTTTTTTTTTATCTTAATGTAGAGATCCCATCATAACCTAGGAAATAATCGTATTAAAATGTCAACACGACAATCAATTCTTCTTTGGACAAACTAAGTCTTATTGCTGCTTACACGATAACTTGTGCTTAATAGTTCTGGTTTCACTTGTCACAGGTATACAAGGTGAGACTCCAGCCCTGAATCTCTGCAATACAACAGTCAAAAATTTCAGTGCTTCCTTTATCACCCTGTGCATTTGTTCTCTCTCACCAGCCCCAAATGGCTTCAAGTACAAGGATTGACTTTGCAAGTAAAAGATAAATTGTTCTCTTTTTTGGCTGTTTTTATAGCTAAACAGAACAAAAAAGGATCAGGAAGTAGACTGAACTCTACCTTCTCTACATGGAAAAGGTCTAGATAAAGATTTTTGTACTTGCTTGCTTCATTTGAATTTTTAATTTGATTTTTTTTTTTCCTGCTTTCTTCTCTGATTATTTATTGTTTTGCTCTTGACTTCATTTACAATTTTTGTCTCATCTATCTTGGTTTGTTGTCCTGTTAGCTTTTCCTTAATATGTATTCTCAGAAGCAGAACCAATTTTTAAATGTTTCTGTGGCACTTGATCTAGCATTTTTCAACAAGAGTCTATTTTAATGACTGCAGTTGCCTGAAGTCTTCCCAGTTTTGCTCTGCTGCCGAGTGAATGGCACATATCTTTTACTGTTGCTTTCTCATATCTTTTGAGCTTTGTTTTCCCCCATATAGACACTAAATGTGTTTTTCACATACAGTTGAGAGTGGGCCATAACACTTCAATTTACTTGAATATGATCCTGTATCTCAGAATCAATTTCTACCTGCCTGCCTTGGCAAAATCACTATTCATCACACAATTTGTAATAAAATAGTAAGACAGATTAGGTCCCCCCTGGAGCTGTTACAAAACCCCTGAAACATCCCCAGTTTGTTTTCCCCAGATTTTATATCTCTGCTTTTCCTGAAAATATTTCCACAACTTCTATGCTTTTACACATGGACCAGCACAGATCAGCAAATGCAGGTGGTATTCGCAATTGTATTTTCTCAGTTTACATGGAGTTGCAAATCATGCAGCTGTAGATCTGTCACAGAAAATGTCTGTCGGAAGCAGTAGGATCGGAGTACGTGTCTGCCTTTGCACCAGCAAATCTGCATGAGCTATCCTTTAAACAGAGTGAGGCATGCCTACATGAAACATTTTATGTCGAGGGTGCTCAGCCATCACGAGCCTGCCTTTTGCCCACATCCTGTGTTTGGTAGCCTTCTTCCCTGACATCTGCTTAAGCACGTTCTGTTTGCCAGATAAAGTGTTCTGATCGCTGCAGCCTGTTCTTAACTGCTGCCTTTGTAGGACATACACAATCTCTTTTTCATCACTTTGGGTTTTTGTGACACAGGTGAATTTCCTGCAAAGCTGTGGGCAGCCAGGGGAGGTTGGATTTACTTTATTTTATATCTACATATGGCCTTTTGCTGTCACTAGGTGAGCTAAATTACTAAATAGTCTGCAAAATGATGCTTTTTTTTTTGGTCTTAAGTTAATGCTTCCAGCCCCACGTGATGGTTGTCGATCTCAGGACTGACTTTGTACTGTTGGGGAATAGATAGGCTTCCCACATGCGATAATGTATCTGCAATGGTCTCAGTTGTCATTCTGTTTCAGATGTACCCTCATGCAGAAAACGGCAAGATCATGGTAGCAAAGTCGGACACTGTGAGAACAGCTCATACCTTCTGGGTACGCGCATATTGATAAAGGTACTCGACGTAACTTACTGTGTGGCTGGCTAAAGCAGGTGAAAATCTAGCCATACCTTGCGTGTACTTGAGTGATATCTGCCTGATGACGCATACGAGGTTGAAAGGACTTTATGGAGCTATTCATCTGCCAGTGAGAGAAGGTGGTGGTTCTGCATGTACTTAAAAACATCAAAGCTAGAAGTTCTCTTTAAAGAGAGATAAGTTGCAAATGTAAATTTGCTTGACGTTTACTGAGACAGACAAGATTGTATGATGGAGTTTCCTCCAAAATGAAGCATGTGTATCCCCTAGGTCTGTGTTCTATGGGAATATTTAGCTTGATGATAGTCTGTTTATGTATTAAAAATAACCCCCATAAAAACCAAAAATCAAAGCCAACAACCCCCTTCCTTTCCCAAAAACCCAACCAAACAAAAAAAACCCTTTATGTATATATACATTTTGTTCTGCCAGTTTCAACAGATATTGCAGAATAGCTTCTTTTCCATAATGAAATCTCCATATCTATGAAAAAAGGTGTTACGCATAATTTTTAATTGTCTTGTCTAGCTTGTTCACTGTGAATTGTGTATAAAGGTAGAAATAAATAAATCACCCCTCTCTCTTCCTTCCACTTCAATGAATCCTGTTAATTGCCACGAACCCTGCTCTTTCCAGCTGTCTTTGAGATTGTTGTAACATTCTCTCAGGTTCTCGGCTATTTGACCAGTCTGTTGTTGTTAGAAATTGTATTTAGAAACTCCTGGTATACGATTTTTACCAGGTTTCAGCCAGACTTTCTTGCTTAGAATAGCCTTATAAAATGATGTTCAGGGTACCTAGTGCCAGGTTTTACACTTCGTACAGGAATCTTCTTTCCCTTATGCGTTATGCAAAAGGGAAATACCTGTCTTTTTTTGACATGTGTTTCTGAGTGAAAGTAACTTGGCAGTAGGGACACTGGATCCAGTGCTACGGTTATCAGTATGGTTAGATCAGGTGTGATCTAAATATGTGAATAGGTAAGGTACTTTTAGGAGCTTACATGGAATTTAAATTCCAATCTGGAATTATGTAATTTTACTTAACGAGGGATAGGTGCCTTTCCAGACAGGGACACTTCTGAGCATAGATGGATGCCTCATCAGTTCTGTTCAAGGTGTGATTAAGTGTGCTAAAGGTGTTATTACTGTCTGCTCATGAAATCTTAGCATCACGGAATTTGTAAGAAGATGTAGTTAGATCATAGTTAAACTCAAGATGAAAGTTTTCTTTTTTTTTCCCCTTATAATAAGCTTTTAGCATTTTATTCTGTTTAAGAACTTCAAATATAAAGTTGCTTTCAATCACTTCTAAAAAGGTGTTCTGCCAGAAAACACTTAATCATTGCTAGATATTTCTTCCCTGCTGCTTAGCTGGTGTATTATTTATTATTTTATTACTGTTTTCTCATTTCTATTATATTAGCTCTAGTTTTAATTAATACATTAGCTTGCAACTACTATCTCTTGTTGTATTTCTAGCTCAATTATCTTCTAGTAGAAATATTTTTTCCAGATGTTGGCAGTGTACCATGATCAGATAACCTCTAATACTTTTTTCTTCAGTGAACTAATTAAGCTATGCTTCTTAAGGCTTTCATTAGAAACCATTGTAACAGTGGAGCAGGAAGAAAAAGGTGAAGGGCTTCTCACATGATTCAGAAGAGCTTTGAGTTAACATAAGGAGGAAGGGGGAAGAGAATAATATAAAAGGAAGGGATTTTGTAATTTACTTTGACCATGAAAGTATTCTTGCTCTAAACTACTTGCAGGTTTTTGAGTTTGAGTTAAGAAGCCATATCATGAGGGCATGAAAAATACTTGAGCACAGGAGTGGAGCTTACCTAGGAGGGAGTCTGCCAGTTGAGAGTCATGTTTTCCAGAACTTCAGTTGTTCTTTTAGCATTTTTCTGAAACCTTTCCAGTTTTGCTGTTGGACATATTAAGATTAATTCCACATTTCTGAAACCTGCTATATATCTCTTATGTTTTCCATGTGTTCTACGAACTTGCCATTATACACAAGGATGTAATTTGTATATGGGCATGCTACATACTTTAACCATAATTTCTGCAATATTTATTTCTACTACTCTTGGAATAGAGCAAATACAATGATTAGGACTATACAGTTTTAAGCCACTTTAAACCACTAAGACGTACCATATATAGTGAGTAGCTGTGTTGATCCATTGAACCTTGATTTAATATAAAGTGTCTAACTCATCCAGAGTACTTTAAATCCAAGAAATAAATTATCTTTCTCATGTGGGTTTTCTCATAAATTTCCTCAAATCTATGCATATGCATAGTCCTGGATGGCACTCCTTCTTTCGACCACTTATTTATGATGTGCAAGAGGCTGTTTTCAATTTTGTACTCCACTTCTACTGAAGAGATCTTTTAAATGTACTTTTACCTCTTTATCTGAACAGAAATAGAATGTTTCAGGCAGATTTCTTGTTATATGATTTGAGGCATCTGTAGATGGTAAGTAAATCCAGTTCATTTCTGATTTCATTTCCTGCAAATACTTGGGCTCCTGTTTCAGCAACCTGCCTCTGCACTTCTAAGTGACTTTGCTTTATTTGGTTTTACCAAAAGTATTTTTTATTTGGATCTCATGGCCCTTTTCCTTGTGCACCTAGCTCACAGTAGTAGCTCCATTTGTATCAGCAGAGTCTGTCACCGGATTAAGTATCACTTTCATGAATGAAGGACTATAAAACAGACAGTGTAGCTGGTGACTGAATTTTTGTAGACCTATGTTTTAGGCAAATGAGGAGATAACCATGTGTAGCTAATCAAAACCCATCTTTAGTCTTCATGGAGATTTTAAAGGATTGGAATTGGTGGCTTCAAGCTCAATGTTTGCTTGGGTTTTAAATGACAAATGTCATACACCCGTCTTAAGATAGAGCACTGATTACGTCTCTTATCCTTTGCTCTTTCTTACGTACAATATAATGAGTTCTTCTCACCTTGGATAGGGGATGAGCAAAAAATTTATTGTAGACCACTGGTGGGAGGTCTTCCTAACTAGCCAGTGGTAGTAATTACTTGTTTATCTATACATTGTTGAAGAGGAGAGAATTCATTGAGGAAAGAATGAAAGTTTGTTGCATTGTAGATTTTTTTCGATCAGCTGTTTCTTTTGTCTCTAAACAGACAGTTGATCCTGGGATACTGTGCAAGAATCAGAGGGCCAGAGAGTGAGCAGGTGAGAGGAAGCCTGGCTCCATTTTTCTAAAATAGCTAGCCCAAGTATCTAGAAATGTGGAATCTCCAGTCTTAAGGACACTATTGTGCCTTCTTGTATTAATCTTTTGATTTAAAACAAAAAGCTAAGAATAATTCTGAGGTCATGAAACATAATGTAGGATTCTTCCCTTCCAGCTGTCTGTCCTAACTTTTTGGGCTCTAAGTTTATGGTGTCTTTTATATTTTCTTGGATATAATGAAGGAGACTTCATTTTTTTGCTTTCTAGGCAATTTCTCTAATAATTTATTGTGAAGATCAGCACAGTTACTGCTGCTTCTGAGTATCTTTTAAAGAGAGGAAGAATTGCCTGCTTTCTCTTTTTTTTTCTTCCCTAGATAATTTCAGTGTGTCTTTTTTTTCAGCACAGGCTTCTGGATTTCAGTTAAGTCACATGCACCAGTTCGGGTTGAGATACTTAGACTATAGAGTAATGAAAGTTGAGCCACAGATGTTGCCAGGCATATATTGTGTATTCATTATTAGGCTCAGCTTGATGTGCAGGCTTTGGAACACCATTCTGAATTGCTTGATGGGCTGGTTTTGCAGTCAGCTCTTGCTGATATGAAGTTGCTTTTTTGACAGGAAAAATGGTTCTCTATTCCAGGTGACCCTTACTATTTCAGTTGAAAAATATCTTTCTGTGGTGGGACGCATAGATTTTTAACTGCACAGAGGAGTTGGTACACAGTGTAGATGATTTCCATTGCTAGTGCTTAAACAAAGGGCTGTGGGAGTGCACATCTAGAGGAGGAGCAAGGCAGGAGTACCTCCTTTGGAGTATCAGCAATCCTAGACTGACTTAGGGCAGTCATGATGGATGCCTCATGTTGACTCTTCCCAGTGCACTGACTACGATAATACCTGCATAAATATGGTTTTGAATTCCTATATAGGATTTTTCCTCTGGTAGCACTTGATGTCAGAGTATGGAGTCAGGACTCTTGAGTGGAATGTTCAAAGTGATCACACTCACTCAAAAACATAGGTATTGGTGATTTTTTTTTTGAGTTTCAAATGGTACAAAAATATAACCTTCCACTTCATCTTTTCCAGTGGAAGCCTGATATTCTGGAAGATGACTTTAGCTTAAAATGTAGCATAAACTCTTTCCTTGTTAGTTCTGTGCTATTGTTCTCATAATTGGTATGTTTGTTGTAGCTGAAAACATTTCCTTGTAAAACCTGAAAGCCTGTTAGTTGGAAAAGCCATTGAAGAAACAAATACAGAATATCTGCTGTAGCTATTAGAAGGAGTAGGAGGGAAGTAAAATGTATGTGTGGCATAATGCAGTAGCAATAAAGTTTTTGCCTAAATCTAATATAATGTATTTTAAATGCCTCTTATCTAGAAATAGGGTTTATGGTGTGTCAGGAGAAAGTAATTAATTAGCATGTAAGTGTTCACAAATAGTATGGGGTCAAATTTATCATGTTTTGGTAATTGGGACTTTAATAATTTATAGAATAAACATTCACATGAATCTTAGCAACAGTTCTTGCTGCTTTGTCCCTGAGTGACAGGCTTTTCTTGTCTGTCCCTGTCATTTTGCCCAGAAGGTTGCACCTACTTAGGACTAACTGACAAGCTGTGGCATATCTGTTTCCATGAGGCCCTTTCCAGGGAGGCACATAGCGTTCTGGGTACACTCGATCTGCCATCCTCTACAAATCACGTGCCCTGGAAACGCTGGATGTGAGAAGGCTGAACTGAACATAGAAAGGATCCAGCATGAAGACTACTTGCAAAGAATTTAAATGAAACTGAGGGAAAAGAGTGTTTCTGCAAGTCAGATTTAAACAGTCTTGAAAGGAAAATACTGTTTGGCTGGGTCTTTTTTTCGTTCTGCAACAAAGGGGATGCAGAGGATCCAACCACAGTGAGTTTACTATAACTGTAATTTTGGATGATACGTATGTTATGTATCAGGCAAGATTACAGATAGTCTGACATATGCCTGAAACCTAACAGGCTTTTAAACATAGAAAACTGCTAGAAGGATCCCAGATTCAAGGGGATATTATAATTCTAGTACAATACCCTGGACACTAAGGTGGCCTGCAGCAGGTTTTAAAAGACTATTCGTAGGTTGCTTGGAAAAAAAAAACCACTATTCTGACTTCTTTTCTTGTGTATCTTGCTCTGCGACTCTGTCTGTAACCCTGAGTTTCAAGGTTGTAATGAACACTTCATCTCCTAAACTGTATAATGTAGATTATCACTCTTCTCTTATTGGTCAACATACCTCACGAACATGGCAAAACAACTAAGAGGGTGCAGCGCATCTGCTCACTCTAGGTACTTAATTGGCTGAAGTGAGGAAGTTGCCAACAAATTTGAAAATAATTTGATGAAATTCTTACATGTCTTTTCCTCCTCATGGTCTCCTGAAATAAGATACTTAAGCCATAGGAAACTATGAATTGGGTTAGAAGTGCAGTGAGAAAGAAGAGATTCTGGTTTAGGATTTTATAACTGAATGGATTATGAGGGGGGAAGTGTGGGGGAAAGGAGCTTAATTTTTGTTCTTTGTATATATGCCAGTGCTTTTGTTGGTAATCAAGTTCCTTTGATTCCCATTACATAGTTGCCCATGTGTGTCTGCTATGGGGATGGGGGGGGGAGTGGGAAATGAGGAGAAAAACACATTAACGAAACTGTCAATTTTCAATTCCTGGAACTCATTAAAAAGTCTTTCAAAAGAATACCAGGTTAACACTATTTCTATCTATGAACAAAATGCAATTTTAGAAGAAAAATATAAATTATGTGAGGGACAGAAGGCAACAAATCAGTCTACAATTTGGACAACACTCAAATCCTGAGTTTCTTGATGGCCTCTGCTGCCCTTTGCACAGTTCCCAGCTGGTCCTGCTTGGTTATACCTAAATTCTCTTTACTTTTGTGATGTCCTTTGTTTCATTAGCTCTGTATAGTGATTACCTATGATACGTTGTTAATACGCAAGGTAGTCTGTTTTGAGTTATTCTGGTGGGACAAGTCTCTGAAAGGAAGCTTCTCTCTGCCTCATCTTCAAGCTTCCGTCTCCAGGTTCCACTGAAGTTTCCTGTCTCACGTGCAAATTTACTTCCATTAATTTCAAAATATTATCAAAAATAATTTATTTCAATGAAAATTATTTTTATATCAGTATTTTTAGTGGAAAATAAATCAATTACTTCTCTTACTTTCAGATGGGCACCTTTAAGGCACATGATGGTGAATATTTTTTAGAACCTCTGATGAAAGCGGATGGAGGTGAACATGAAGATGAGCATAACAAACCACATCTTATATACAGGCACGAAGAACTTAAAAAGTATCAGAAATCCCATAAACCTTGTGAAGTTTCAGGTATAGTCATACTTTAAACTTCAATGTAACTTGTTCAAATGTGAGATGTTTAAAAAAAAAAAGGAAGACTTTATTTTTGTAAACAGTATTTGTCTTCAGATTGTTCCATTAGAACCTAAACATTTTTTTCACATAGGCTTGGCAGCCATTTCTTTTTTCCTGCCAGTGGCTATTTCAAATGTAGGACAAAATGTGCATGTACCAAAAAAATATGGCAAGATATGGCAAGAACTTCTGTGAGTTTACTTTTACGCCTACATTGTCCCATATGTAAACATTTAAAGAATAGATCCACAGGAATTGTTGCTTATATTCACAAAAGATAGCGAACTTATTGCAAGTCTAACAGATAATACAGGACATCTGTCTTCCTTAATAATGGAAATAGCTAATATTACCCATTAATGTAGATTTTTGTCCTTATGAGTGTTTTAAGAATTTATTCCTACTGCATAGTCATAGTATTTAGTTTTATTTAAAATAGAGTAATTTACAAGCAGACTATTAGGATACGTGACAAGTGAATGGTTGTACTTTCATAGCTTCACAGTATATAGGTTAATCGTTAAGTAAAGTAACTTAAGAATGAGAATGTGCGCAGTGAAAGTGACTATGAAAGACACAAAAGGCTTTATTAATACTATGAAGCAGTGAGTAGAAAGTACTGTGCTTTAAACTAATATGTCTTTTAATGGAGCAGTAAACTTTCAGTAGTTGTTTTTCATAGTTCTACATGCATCTTCCTAGTTGGAAAATAGTATGATGTGAGAAAGGCACCTGCAGCTATCATCAAAGTGCAAACACTAGACAAAAGCACAGGATTAGAAAGGATTTATTTGAAATTGTAGGTGTCCATAGACTCATTCTAAACACTGAGATACCATCTGCTTTGGGATATAATGATGTAGAAGCCTTTGAAGATCCTGCTTGAGCAATGCAATTCTTACCCTTTACTGTTATACTAGTGCCACTTTAAAAATACTTTTCATTATGTTGGAAACGTGATTTTTTTTTTTTTTTTAGGCCTAGTGACGTAAATGCTTTTCTTTTGCTTTTGATAGAAGCATATAGGCTTTGTTTATTTGGCTTCAAAGAAAATACAAGTGGGTGGAGATTCACGATAGGAGAAAGCAGCTTATGTTTGGTTCAGCTTGGCATTTAGAAACATCCTGTCTAATTAAAATTCTATACCTTTCATGAGACTGAAATCTGCATTTATGCATTTTGAATGTACTCGCACTTCAGGAATGTTTAAGCAAGGCTGAGTGCATAAATATGACTATCTGAAGAAAAGGAAAATAATAAAATTTCAACTTTTTTCCAGAGGAATATCTGTCCAGATGTTTGAAAACATAAATTTAAATATAAAATTTAAATTAAAAAAAAATAGTGTAGCTTGGGTGGCTAGTGTTTTTAATTTTGGAAAATTCTGAAAGCATATTTTATACACAGAAACAATATGTTGAGCATTCTGCTCTTCCATAAATACTAAGGCCAGAAAACAACCATTATGATCATCTTGCATTCAACAAATTCTAGTGAAAGATATTTCTTTTCTTTAGCTCTGTTTTAGGAAGCTGATGCTATCTATTCATTGATTGTCATTCCAGAACAAGGACCTAGTACTTTGCTATCTATTCATTGATTGTCATTGCAGAACAAGGACCTAGTACTTTGAAAATCAAGCAAGTGTTATTCCCGATTCTTTTTCTAATGAGGAATAATATGTACTGAACCAAAGTAGAGGTCCTTCAGTTTGTGTGGTTTTGGTTTTTTTTCTATGTTGCGTGTGAGAATTCTATTAATATAAGCAAGCTAGTGTGAGAAGAAGGCTCCAAGCATTAAGAGTATGGTCATTTTCCCAGGGATTACTGTCACTGCCGGGAGAGTGAAGTTGCAGAAATGTTTGTGGAGGAAAACCTTTTGTTGTTATGTTTCTGTCCCTCTGAAGAACAGATTTGTCTCCTTTAATGCTAGTCTTGCCTGGTAATTCACATCTTCCCTTCAAGGAGGAACAGAGTATATCTAGCAATACTTGTGATCATGAGAGTTTTTCTAGTAAGTGAAACTTGACAGAGGATATGCAGAGGCATAGCATTCAGTACATCTTTTCAGTTTGAAAGTGGACCATGGTAATTACTTCTAAAATTGTCTGTCTGATCTTTTCCTCACTTCGTAGTGGTTTCTTCTAAACTAACTTGCTGATAAAAAATTGATTGGAAACCCTGGTACAGTCCTTACTCAAGTCAGGTTGGGACATCTGCTGCGTTTCCTCTATCCGTAAATCCTGTTTCCTTAATACGGTGAAGCTCATCTGAGTTTGCCATAATATGTTTCTGATAAATAGATAGCTATTACTCATCCACTTGTTGATTTCTGGTGTTTATAAACAAGACAAATCAAATTAGTCTTGGCTGGTCCACAAATTTGGGTCATCTTTAACCTCCCACTTTAAATATAGATGCTGTTTCCTGTTTTGCCGGTACTCTCAAATCTCAGACACCTTCTGTGACCTAGTAAAGATAATGTGCATATGAGTTTGCCTCAGCCTGTTCTCTTCAGTGCATCAAACTCCATCAGTCTGAACACATCTAGTATATGTAGGTGCTCATGAATAAGTTCCTTTTCAAAGCCAGTCCCCAAATTCTCCCCTTGGTATTGTTAGTGCTAATAATTTTTGCAATTATTACAGCTATATTTTGTGATTGACTTTTAGACAATTACTCGGCAAACTTTAAGGTGCTTGATGCTGTCCCTCTACTGTTGTTTTCTGGCGGTATTGTGCCCTAACTTCAAAGAGGAGAGACTATTGACCTGTCAAAAGTAGCTTAAAGTTTACAGATGAGGGCTCTTTCCTTGAAATATGGAATGCATCGATTTAAGTCCTCTTAAGTTGAGGGTGACAGAGTTGGGATCTCTGAATTCTTGAGTCAGTGCTGTCGTCGCTAAGTCATCAGAATAAAAAGATTAGGTGACAGCCTTTGGCAGCTGCTTTTTAAGAGGAAATCTAGCTTCTACAAAGACAGTGGAGGTTTGCTTTGAGGGGGCTGAAGTGTCTAGTTAGGTGCTTAAGTTCTGGAGAGTAGTGGGAATTCAGATATGCTTCTCAGTTAAGTATTTTAATGTGGGCTGTTGCTAAGGTGACTCCCTGATCAATGCATGGATTTTATGTATTGAGCATCAGAAGCCTCTGGTGGTGGGACTCTACAGCATAATTGAAAGTATTGCAGTACTTCCTTGGAGGTATCCAAGTAGGTCCTATATTTCCTTTCAAATCTGATCCTGCGTAATGAATATTAACAAAGTTGTCAGGGAAGTCACTGAAAGCTTTTGATGCATGCTTGCTTATGAAGTAAACTCCATAATTATCTAAATATAATGTTATATAAATGAAAAAGTCAATAGGGCCTTGAATTCAGGATTCAGACCTATTTTTTGTTATGATTTGTTGGTTCTGTTGGTGTCAAAGTTTTGTGTGTGAAAATACGTATTTTGTTTAATTAACTTGATTCCTTTGTTGCACTGCTTAAGCTGTAGTGCTTACCTCCTTCTAGCCTGCCTGTTTGGATTATACTGCGTTCTAGGAACTGAATAATACTGCTGTCTCTTAACTAATTTTTAACAATGAATCCGTATGTTAGAACTATATGATAATATACAAGATGTCTAAGTTGATGTTCCTGTTACAGCCTTCCATGTTTAATACATATTTTTAATTCTTGCTCTGGTTCTTTTGGAAATAAGATCATAAATACAAGTTTGCTTTGTCTATTTTGGGCAGCCTTTTGCCCATTTTTCTTTTTAAGTTTAGAAACTGTGTTCAACAGTGTATCTTTTTTTTACTTTACAGAAAAAGAGTTGAAGAGCACTTTACTACATCCAACCTTCAGCAGTTTAAAGGAAGAGAGCAATGTTTTACAGAAGTCTCTCAGTTTAGCATATGCTTTAAATAACCTATCTATAGAGGATGGTGGCAATCCACATTCCAGGAAAAAACGTTTCCTTTCTTATCCAAGATATGTAGAAGTGATGGTTACAGCTGACACCAAAATGGTTCGTCACCATGGGCAGAATTTACAGCACTACATACTAACACTGATGTCAATAGTAAGTAAACTTAAGTTCATAAGTATTAGCAATTTCAGCTATTTTTGTTCCATCGTTTATCTCCTGCAATTTCTGTGTCTTCTGGTTTGACTGAATTCTGTATTAAAAGAAAGAGATTCCATAAACATTAAAAAAAAAAAAAACACAAACAAAAAAAACCACCAAAACAAACCACAGTAGGTCCAAAACTTCAGATTATGGAACTTTTCAGTTTAATCCAGGAAGGTGTGTCAGTGAAATGGTGCGACCTGTTTCCTGATTTGCTTTTGCGTTAGAAGAATTCTTAAGCTTCAGTGAGTTAAACGTATGGATTAATTACAGCAGACAGAGGTTAAAAGGCATTGTGAAAAAATGCTTGGTTATAGTAATCCTAGTTTTTCCAAGTAATTTCAAATTAATGTGGGTCAGACTCTGTGCTGGCATCATTTAGTTAAGCTCTTTCTGTGATGAATTCTTTCTTGAACAAAAAGTCACTACTTGTATTGATTCAGGATCTACTACATAAACTCTGTAAAATCAAAAGGTTTATTATGATATCTGTTGAACCACTTTTTAGGAGAACGTGTGCTGAAATATTCTGCATAGTAATTATATTTAGATTTCTGTCCTTCCACCTGTTCAAGAAGTTTAATTTATATGAAACTGTATCTAACTTTGGACTTGCAACTTAGGACACCTACTTATAGGTGAATTGAATACCACAGTAGACATAAGGTGTATAGTTGGCATCTTCTGGCAGCTCTTAATCCACATGTACATCTGCTACTTCTGAAGTTAATCTTGAAACAAGAGTTTAAGATGTTATTTCTGGAAGTGTTTAGCTCTTATAATTGCAGATTGTTTATTTAAAATATAAAATCAGATCTTAATTCTGAAAGATTTTCTTCACAATCCAGTTAATTTTCTCCCCACCTCCCCAAGAATACATATCCAAGCTCATACCCTTCTCCTTGAAGCATTTCAGTGATGTCACAGAATAGTTTAAGTTGTAAGGGACCTTTGAAGTCATCTGGCCCAACCCTCTACTCGCATATATATTGCTTTGTCAAACAAACCAAATAATGCATATGAAGATACAGTCTTCACTCTCCTCTCTTCTCTTCCTTCTCCTTCCCCAAAATAGTTATTTTTCAGTAAGGTAGTAATACATGTGAAGAAGAGGAAAACACATGACTACCACTCTTTGCTATGTAATCTGCGGTAGAATTCATCAGTATGCAGGTGGGTCATTTCTTGACCCACAGCCCATTAGTGTTTGAAATAGAACCATTATTGGTCTTAGTTCATTACCTATTAAGGGAAGAAATGAAATTATTAAATTTTGTCCTTTCGGCCATTATACATATAGCTTTGATTATTAAATTTAACTGGTACTTGTGTCTGATCAAGCAACTTCTCCTGTTGTGGGAAACTGTCAGGTTGCTGACACTTTAAATGAATCAAGCATTATACTCTACTCTTACAATAATTCTGAAACTTTTAAAGATACTCAGTTTTGGTATGGATTTTAAAGAAACCTAAAAAGTTTAAGCATATAAATCCTATTAAATTTTAATGGAACTAAGATATCAAGCTCCCAGAAGAACCTTTGAAATCCTGGCCTATTTTTCTTTTCTTCCTTTTTTTTTTTTAGCATCAATAAAGCCACCAAAGTAAACTTGCCGCTGTAGGATACTGTTTTATGAGTGGAAAATAAGAACTGAAATATACTACTAAATACTTTTAGGATTTTAAGTATCTTGTCACTCATCCAATTCAACCTGAAAAGGCTTAACTCTCAGCATGGAAGTAATCCCATTGAACTGGAACTGGAATGCATTTTCTTATTTCTTTAAGATAAATCTTGGCAAGAGGAGTATTTGCAGTATTTACACTATGTCTTGGAAATACTTACTAGTTCTGATGGAAATATGTATTTAAAAGTACAAGGAATACCTTTGCCATAGGACTTTAACAAAGCTTTTGTATTCGGATACAACAGAGTGGCATTATTTAATGTGGAATGATAAATAAAATAATAAAGAAATCTGTGATTGCTTAACTCACAATGTTCGTTCTTGTTCCTCTAAGCTTCCTTCTGCATCAGCAGAGCATGCAGTAGGTACTGCCTTAATAGATGTAGTAGCTGGAGGGCTCTACGCACATTATGTTGTGACAGTTTGAAGTCCTTAACACGAAGGCTTGATCTTGGCAACTGAAATAATTCATTAAGACACTGTAAAAGCACCAAAGCCTTGTCAAATCTGGTTCCATGATCCATTTTGTAGTACTATCCTCATTTTCTGAATCAGATAACTGATTATTGACATCTTTTGAAGAAAGATACTGCTTATATAGTTAGTTTGGTAGTAAAAAAACTTCATCTATTCTTAGTCTGCTTGCACCAAGAACTTTGTAATCTTGCCTTCTGAAAAGAAAACTTGACATGTAAAACCACCTGTGGTAGGGCTATGTTGACCAGCTCAGATTGTGAACTTGGCTGACTGCCGAGTTATGTGGGTGCTAGAGTTGGAGCATGGGAGGGGGCCAGCCCTGCACTCAAGGACAGGATTGATACAGCATCAATTTAGATCATTTAACTTGCAGTGAGACTGTGGAATCATAAAATGCCACTATATAATGGTAAAATAGTACCATTGTAACACAGTATTAAAAGCTGGTATTTTTAACTTTCATCAAGGCAGGTCCCTGACTTGGACTGCACATAAATGACTTTGACTTTCCATTGGCTTGTTCTTTGTGTAGTCTTTCAGATCTGTGCAAATCGTGCTGCCATCAAAGTAACTTGAAATAGTTAACTCTCATTTTAGTAATGTTTTGTGGCTACTGTAATTTACCAAGATGTAAAAAAATTTTGTCTTGTTGTAGTCTTGTTTAGCTGTCAGAATGGCAAAAAAAAAGTATAATCATCAGCATTGATCATGAAATATTTTCTATGTGGAAAGATCCCATGCACCAGTGTGCTACCCCCGTTAAAAATGAGCCAAATGATCTTGTCCTAATACATATGGGACGAATTGAAAGAATGTTTTTATATTTTCTGTGCAGTTCATACCATACAACTGTTAACAGTTCATCTTCCCATAACACTCTAGGAAAACAGATGCAGACTAGCATTTAAGAATATTTGACATTGCTGATTCTACCATATAGTCATTTAAAAATAGGCAGTAGACTAGAATAATTTGTAGGTTAATCATTTCATTTGTATGTCTAGCATCTGAAAAGCAATAAATATTTTTAAAATCAAAATTTAATTATGAGTATATTGCTTCTTGCATATGCTACTTAGACTACTAAGCTTGTATTTTACTCCTTTTTCACTCAGATCAGCATATTACTGCTAATGCTGCAGGAATGTTCAGTGCTTTTTGTCTGTCATTCAGTGAAATCTAGAGAGCCAGCAGAAAGACGTTTGTTCCTGCTTAAGCTTTATTGTGTTTCTTCTTGTGTATGTATAAAGTCACATGATCTTGTGCACTTTGACATGGTTAAGAAAATGGGTGTTTGATTATACACCAATGAATATACATAGCCGGAAACAATTATTTTCAAAGTATGTGTCATACAAAATTCTCTGAGCTAGACTTGTTGCTTATGTTGAAATATGGATATCTATGTGGATATAAAAACACCCTACTATTTTTTAAATTGTGACTGTCCTTGTATTCCAGCTTCAGAGTACCTATACATTAAGTGTCGTAATGCCTCATATCTCATTACATCTTGAGGTCCACCAGCTAATACAGAGGTATTGGAGCCAGCAGTGTGCCCAGGTGGCCAAGAAGGCCAATGGCATCCTGGCTTGTATCAGGAATGGTGTGGCCGGCAGGACCAGGGCAGTGATCATCCCCCTGTACTCAGTACTGGTGAGGTTGCATGTCGAATCCAGTGTTCAGTTTTGGGCCTCTCATGACAAAGACCTTGAGGTGCTGGAGCGTGTCCAGAGAAGGACAACGAAGGTGGGGAAGGGTCTGGAGCACAAGTCTGATGGGGAGCGGCTGAGGGAGCTGGGGGTGTTTGGTCTGGAGAAGAGGGGGCTGAGGGGAGACCTGATCGCTCTCTACAACGACCTGAAAGAGGGGTGTAGCCAGGTGGGGGTCGGTCTCTTCTCCCAAGTAATGAGTGATAGGACAAGAAGAAATGGCCTCAAAGTTGCGCCAGGGGAGGTTTAGATTGGATATTAGGAAGAATTTCTTCACTGAAAGGGTTGTCAAGCACTGGAAGAGGCTGCCCAGGGAAGTGGTGGAGTCACCATCCCTGGGGCTATTTAAAAACCATTAAATGTGGTGTTTAGGGACAGGGTTTAGTGGTGGGCTTGGCAGTGCTAGGTTGATGGTTGGACCGAATGATCTTAAAGGTCTTTTCCAACCTAAACGATTCTATGATTCTGGGAAATTTCTGCAGTATGTAGATAGGCACATACTTGCCTGTCTTTACACTTCACTGCTGTTAGTGCTATTTACTACTATTGTTACCTAGGTGGTGGTGGTTCTTGTTGTTAATCAGATATTTAATGATTAGACTAGCACTTGTCTCTGACTTTCTCCTCAGTAGTACAGGGTTCAAGGTCTGTCCCTACAGTGAAGCCTGAGTGCTGTTTGATTATGACAAATGCCTTGCTGTAAGCTACCTGGGACTCGTCTCATGTATAAGGAGACATTTTGCCAAGCAATACTCACACTGAGTAGCTTCTAATGGCTAGAGATGCCTCGCTATGGTTGTGCCTTATGAAATGATCTTTTCAAGCAGTTCCTTTCAGATACTGAAAGGAAGGATGCTTTGACATCTGAGCAGTACATGGTGGCATTTGATGTGATCTGATTATAGCCCTGGTGCATATTTTCATCGAAAGGCTGTAGATGATGATGACTAAGTCCCCATTTACTGAGTTATAGCAATGATAAAGGGCATTTTTGCAGCCATCTCAGCCCCTTCTTAGAGATAAGACAGA
Source organism: Cariama cristata (assembly GCF_000690535.1). Lineage (NCBI taxonomy): Eukaryota > Metazoa > Chordata > Aves > Cariamiformes > Cariamidae > Cariama > Cariama cristata. The sequence goes on along the minus strand of NW_009592926.1, from coordinate 62,020 downwards.
GCACAGGCAGTCCTGGCAGGGTGTCTCAGCCTTTAAAAGGGACATGTTCTTTCTTATTGCATCCGCTAGAGCACAATAGGGAGTCATCTGGAACCTCTACTTGGTTAACATATTTTATCACTGAACTACAGATTTTACAGTGAATATATAATAAGTATACTTTTTACTCTAGCATTTCAACATGGTGTCTAAGTGTTTGGAAATTAATGTAAAATTATAGCTATTTGAATATTAAAAACTGGACAACTATTTTGGGTTTCTCACTGTATCTTTGGGTAGAAAGGTACAGATGGATGCACGAGATACCTGTTGTGTAGCAACTTGTTTTTCTTTGATAACTTGTTTGCATGACAAAGAGAGATATGGTTTATCAAGTGAGTTTAATATTCTAATCTTCTGGCTTTTTCTCTTTAGGTTGCAGCAATCTATAAAGATGCAAGTATTGGAAATCTTATAAATATAGTTATTGTAAAATTAATTGTAATTCACAATGAACAGGTAGGAAAAATGAATATTAACAAGATTTCTTTCTAATAGAAAAAACAAAATACATTAATTTGCATTATAATTCCAAAGTTTAAAATTTTTTAGTCTTGAAGACAAAATACTTTCTTTAACTATAAAGTTTTGTTTTAAAATAGTAGACTAAATATCTAATGTGAGGTTAACTGCAGAGCCTTTATTTAATACCTGTATTTCCCCACCTCTCTGTTAGCACCTCCTGTGCTAATGGACATAAATCAGATAGTATATGAAAGCTTATGGCATAACTACCCAAAGTGTGGTTATACCCACGGAAACATGACAACGAAATGACAGCTTTTCTAGAGAGTTTTGTTGGAAGGTTTTCAGCCCTAACAGCTGTAATATTTTAAGATCGTAAGAAGTACACACTTTTCAAAGATATGACTCTATCATAAATGTCTTGTCACTCTGGGGTTTTTTTAATATTTAACATATGGTACATGCTCACATACATTGATTAAAAGAATGGTTCTCATGACTGATGACTTGTAGCTAAATTAAGATCTGATCCTACAAACAAATCTTGTGTGAGTGAACTCTTATGTGGAGTCCTGCTGACTTCCTTTCCGTGCATAGTCATTGTTTTGCAGATTAGGTGCACAAATGACAAAGTAATAAATGCAAGTGAATGAATATTAAAGCCCTTATTTGGTTTTTTTGGCCATTTCTTGCTTAGGAAGGACCAGCTATCACTTTTAACGCAGCTACCACTCTTCGTAATTTTTGCTTATGGCAGCAAGCGCAAAACACTTTGGATGATGCTCACCCTTCTCATCATGATACCGCTGTTCTTATCACTAGGTACAGTATCTGAAATAGCTATAATTACTCAGCTGGGTGAGACAAATACTTCAGTTTCTTTGTTATAACATCATTTTTTAACCCTTCCACTGATATTGTTCATAGATAATGGAAGTGAATAAAGGCTATCTTGCACTTCCCAAACCACTGATGATCAATACACGAGAAATTACTCTGACAGTGCTATGTTGGCAGCTAATCATCTGATGAACCTTTTGTTAAAGGTGATGGAAATTACTTAGGCCTGAAATTGTTACAAAGAAATGAAGTCTTTAACCATTGTACATATATGTGATAGGGATGGAGTATTGTACATAACGGAATCAGCTGAAGGATGCAGTAAAGTTCAGCTCCTGATAGCCCAGGGTTAATTAGAGCTACCAAAAGCTTAAAAAAGTGATGATAACATTTAAACATTACTATACATTCTTCCTGTACACTGATCACCTCAGTGAAGGTTCCGATGTTCATTCATGGGAATACATTCTCTCTTTTGCTGTTGTTTTTAATTATTTTTTTCTCTCAGTGTTCAAGTTGGACACGCTCCAGCACTTCAAACTGTTTGATATTTGTCCTGAATTTCATGTTATTATTTTGGCAGATGGTCCACCACAAAAGGTAGTTTCAAGTAGACTGCAATCTGCATGTTTTTCAGCAGCATTTCATGCTTGATCTACCTTCTGCATTGTAGAGAAATAGCATAGTATTTGAATTCTTATTCTTTGAAAGCTAGATAGAGAGCAATACTGTGAGCTTAGTCTGGTGAATTTAAATTACTGCTTTCACGAGAATGCAAGTTTTTTGAATGGACTGTAAGATTAAAAATTGAGAATCAGATTTGCAATTGCTGTAGTTAATATAGCAACAATGAAATACTTTTAAAATATTCTTTTATTTGCTGTTATAATTTTAAATAAATCTTTTCCTTCAAGGGAAGATATCTGCAGAGCTAAAGAGAAGTGTGATACTCTTGGTGAGTTATTCTTTTTTAATCAGTATGATTTTATAACAGAAAAGATACAAGAATTTCATTGTAGGGAGACGAATCAGTTAGGAATAAATCAGAAAATAGATGCAAAACTTAAGTCACACAGACAAAAAAAAATCAGCTTCTCGATGCTGTTCTGTCCTGGCACGTACTTTGGTGCCAGGTGGTTCTTCATTTTGTGTAAATTTGCTGCATAGTTGAGGCATAACTTTCAACTCAGGTGCCATAGTATTTGTTTATAGAATCACTCCTATGTGAAAATTCATTCTGTTAAGCTTTTATATAAGGATTCCATTTTGCAGGTTTAGCAGAGCTAGGTACGATGTGTGACCCACTACGCAGCTGTTCTATAAGCGAAGAAAATGGATTGAGTGCCGCTTTTACTATAGCGCATGAACTTGGACACGTGTAAGTACCTATTTCCCAGCAGGTAAATTTTTTTAATTTCCTTTTGAATATGACCAATTTCCAGTGATTGGCTCTTCATTTCTAAGAGGGCGCAGTCTGCTATGTCCTTTTAAAAGAGTCATTATTTTTACCCCTTGCAGTGAGCCAGCTCTTCCCGCCACCTAGAGGTAGAGAAATTGTGAATTTTATAACCTGGTTGGTATCCTGAATTATGGGAAATACTGGCCATGCAGCTGTATTCTGTCCTTTTGTCATATAAACTGGTTGGGACACTGGGACAGGTATCTTAGATGTGCAGCATAGTCCTGTTAACTCCAGCTGCATTCTAGCCCCGACAGGAATTTACCTTTAAGAAAAGGCAATTGTTAATATAACGCAGAAATATTCTTCCTTGTGTTTGATCCTTTCAGAATACAGTAGAATAACACAGAGAAATACTTTACACAGAAAAATAAGAGGAGATGACAGCATTTTATTTTATGAAGCATACCTCATCAGTGATGGCAGAAAGGTGCTATACTCTAGCTCCATGAGGCATGCCGCAGTGTAGGTAACGACGACGTTACAGTGCTCAGTAGCTAGCTTGTTGATTTTCATGTGCCTGGAAGTTCATTTAGATCTATGCCATTTTTCATGGTACTTAAACTGAAATATAAGACGATGTGTTAGTTGCATAAATATGATGTTGATGTACTCTGTAGTTTGTTTTTGTTACTGAATAGTATGATGTGAATATTAGGGTAATATGTTATGGTCGGCCTAGTGATGGCCTATATATTCAGTTGAGGAAATAGGTTGTTCATTTAAAGTGGCATACTCCCAAAACAATGGAATTTTTCTGGTGAGCTAAAGAACTATGTAATTGTAAAATTCTTCCTGTGCCCAGCATTATGTAATTAGGAGCGTTTTGAATAAGGAGAGGCATTTTTGTAAGGCATTTTAAAGATACCTATTGCCATAGTGTCAGATAGTTGTGTTAAGTGAGTCCCATTAAATTTTAAGGCATTTCCAAACTCAAAACTCGAGCATTTGCTGCTACAACAAAGAGACTTTCAATTAGTTATTCCTGAATTTGTTTTGGAGTTTGTCTGTTTTGCTTTTTAGATTTAATGTGCCTCATGATGACAGTTTTAAATGTAAAGAAGCTGGAATTAAACACCAGTACCATGTGATGGCTCCAACTTTAAATTACCATACAAGTCCATGGACCTGGTCAAAATGCAGTCAAAAATATATCACTGAATTTCTTGAGTAAGTATCAATATAATGCTATGTTTTTGTTTTTGTTTTTTTCCCAATTTCATGTCCTTCTGAGAAGTATTTTAAAGGTATTGCTTAAATACCATTTTTGTGTTGTTCTTAGGTTTAGCCACTGCCTTGGAGGGCCTCAGTCCTCCAGGAAAAATACATGTATTTAACTCTTTGGATGATTCATGACTTAAATAAGTTGCACTCAACATGTAAAGCCAAGAAGATTTTTTTTTTTATTATTTTTTTTTTAGTTGTAATGGTGTTGGTCATTGAAAATATCTATAGTATTGTTTTTGTAGGTCAGCATAGGCACACTTTATTTCTGGAAGTTTTTATTTAAAAAAATAAGTGTTAGGTATAATTTAGGCAGTACCATCTTTTTTTTTCCTGTAAGAATGTGAAAATGAGAAATGATAGGCAGAAAGCAAAGGACCTTAAGATTTGTTTGGTGGATGTAATGCAAAATGCAGTAAAGGAAAAGGAAGTGACCTGGTTTGTTTTATTAATTTTAATTAAAATTAATAAATAGGCAGGTAGACATGCAAACCCAGAAGTCCACTGAGATGTGCATGTCTAAGTGTTGTGTGAGTAGGCTGCCAATGAATTAAGAGTGATTTATTGACATTTTGTTCCTGCTTTTACGACAGTACTGGTTATGGCGAGTGCCTCCTAGACAAACCTAGTGGAAGAATATATGATCTTTCCTCTCAGCTGCCTGGGTCAATGTATGATGTCAACAAGCAGTGTGAACTTATGTTTGGTCTTGGGTCACAAGTGTGCCCATATCTGGTGAGTGAACAATGCACAGAGTCATGCTCAATCTATACTAAAAAAGTACTGAAAGGTACGTTTAGAAATCAAATCTCAGGACTTGTGGTTTTGGAAGAATTTTTTTCCTGAAATATGTCAAAGTTCATGTTCTATTCTGTTGAGGGGGGAAGAGTTCAGTAGAGAGCATTGCAGCTCCATATACTAGAAAGACATAGAATTAAAAAGTTGGATGCATTCATTTTGATTTGCACATCTGTGAATGTGATTATAATTCCTTTAAAAGATCTAAATCTGCATAAATTAGGGCTTCCTGCAACTACTGAAATGGAATTATTTCAACACTTTCTACAAATGTTTTCACATTATAGCTCCTGTCTTACATTAAGAGGTCTGTCTTACCTGCTTCTTTTAGTGCTTTTTAAAAATCTGTAACTTGAAAGTTAGTATATTAATTCAAATATTTGTTCTAAATGTTTGGTCCAAAGTGTAGATTCCTTCTACTTTGTCAAAGAGCCAAAAAATATTTTCAAGCCTGTTAGAGTGTACGTTTTGTATTTTTAACCAAAAATGTCTTTAAAACAAAATTGAGATCTGGAAAGGAAAGTTTCAATATTAATCTACTCAAGTTGTATTATTGTAGCCAGTGCAAAATTAAATACTGAATATAACATTATTATTTCATTCATCACTGTTAAGATGTCACGTAGAGTTAGACTTTGGACCAATTTATCAAATACTCTGCTAATATTGCATGGCTTGTTGGAGGTGTTTAAAGGAGAGAATTTAAGATCAGATTCAGACTGAATTAAGTGGAGCTTTTGGCCAAGTAAAATATTGTTTAGGAAGAGTCTGACTTTATGGGAATATTATAGAAAAGTAAAGGGGGATTCAAAGACCTGAAGATAGTGTTACTCAAGACTGCTTTGTAAATTTTGTAATCCATAAAGGTTATTAGCCTATTAAGAGTCTTTTAACAATTTGAAAATGATGCTTTCTTCTTAATTTTCTTGTCAGTGTATATTTAAGAAGAATTCCAGTTCGTGTCTTTTTCTGGGGATTATATGCAAACTGTGCTGCATAGTGTCAACCGTAACCTCTTAGATACTTTTTTTTTTTATTAAATTTTCTGCTGAATTAGAAAATGAAGTTATCTATTACTTCTAATGGGATCTATTTCAAATATTCTGCATTCTTGCCTGGCCTGAAGCAAAATGCATTTTGTTTTTGTGGGGTTTTATCTGTGAAAAATGGTAGTACTTAATAGCAAACACTAAGTCCATGTAGCCTGTGAAAACAATACAAATATCCCAACTAATGTCTAAAATGGTGTTACATGTGCAACAAAAGTAATCTTGTTTTCTTTTTAGAAACAATGCAAACGCTTATGGTGCACAAGCACAGAAGGTGTTCACAAGGGTTGCCGTACTCAGCACATGCCGTTGGCTGATGGAACAGTTTGTGGTGTGGGAATGGTAAGCCTTCATTTGTTTCTCGGTACTTGCATACGGCAAAACTGTTGATGTTAACCACACATAACTTGCATTCAAATACTGTCTTGCCTGTTGTAACATAATTCAGGATACTTGGATCTGTTCAGTGTCAAAAACCAGGAGCGCTCTCACTTGTACCCTAATGTGTAGGACTGCCTGACTGTATGAGGTAGGGATTGAATGCTTTAACACCTACAAAAAGAAGACATGGAAGCTGGATTTCCCATACCCTGCTTATTGGTTTATTTGGTAAAGAGTGTTTGGGTGATGAGTGCAGCTCACTGCTTCCTCATCTGGCAGGTGATTTTTCAATGCAGATCTTGATCTGTATCCTCAGACAATACAACCTTTCTTGGGCTGTCCATAATGGTCATGGTTATCTAATTACTAGATATAGTCAAGGCACTTACAGAACCTTGATAGAAGCAGTGGTGGAGGCTAGTTGAATCCAGAGTTATCAGTGAAGGTCTGAGGGTTTCAGTTTTGGATTTGTGTGTAGTTTGGGAAGTGCACAGAAATTAGGTGCTTGAGTTCTTTGCTGATCTAATGTTTGGCTTCTCTATGCCTCAGTTCATGACTAGCAAATAGAAGTATTTTCTTACCTGTCAGAGGATTGTGAGAATAAATATTTTGGAGATTTTTTTTTTACATGCTCAGATATGACAGTGATTGTCTTAAGTATGACTGGTTGGTTATGTTGAGCTGCTTTTAATAGTAGCGTGTTTTGACAGCTTCAGGGGTTGTGGAGACAGTGTTACGTTTTTATCTTTTGATAGTCTTATAGGTTCAAAGATGATTAACCCCCCCCCAGTCTAATTTCTATGTGTAATTGAGTGAAATGTAGCAGCTTATTATTACTAAATTTCCCCCAATAACTTTTAATCTTTACAAATTTTTTTTTTCTGTATTTGGTAAGACAGTAGTAGTGAGGAATTTGAAAATACCGTCTTAATGGATAACAATTTAGTGGGTAAACTGTCGCAAATGGTTTCTTTCTCTCTTGCAAGATGAAGAAAAGTTATTTGAAGGTTGCCTTGGAAGCTTTGCTTGATTAAATCCTATGCATGCAGCTGGTGTTATAAAGTTTAACCCATTTTTCAGTCAGTCACTGATCAGAAAGGAAGTTCATCTTTTATATGAAACTTCATGTGTAATCTTTAGTTTAATTGACTTGACTCTAATTTGCCAACATCAGAGGACTTCTTTTATGTAAGAACACAAATACCTATTTTATGCAATTACTGCAGTGAAACCAGTTTTCTCTAGGAAGTGGAGAGCTAATTATAGTCATTACCTCTGAAAGATGTAAGAAAGAACAGCAATTAATCTGACAAATTGTCATCTGTTCCTGTCTAAGGGACAGCTTCTTTCAAGCTCAAGTAACGACTAGTAATCGTAACTAATATTTGCCAGCAAACCAAATTTATATTTGGCATTTGCAGCATTATTGCTGTGATGAATACAGAAAAGGTCCATTTAAGGCATTTGTAATTTTAGTATCAACTTCTTAAGCTTAGATTTGACACCGGATTTATTTTCATAGTAACCTTTACTTTTTCTTGTGTGTCTGATTAGTGGATCTTGCTGTATGGACTGCTCTAACAGTTCTTGTATCTTCCCTTCCCCAAAAATACAAGAAGATATAAATCTAATAATATCAGACCCTTTCAAGTGAATGAGCAAACAGCTTCTCCTGAGTGCTCGCACTTCCTAACGTTCAGTTTCCTAATGTTCCTAATCTTCTTGCCATATGCAATCTATCAGCATGAACACATTTTGAAACAGAATTGTGTTTTGTATGTCTCATGGTGCAGACACCTGTAGAGCTCCGTAACTTCTTTGTGTATTTAATGTTAGTAGTAGGTACGGGTAGCATTTTGTTAAAACATTAAAGGGAAAATGCAGCCTGACATTTCAGTGTCTTATAGAGAATGAAGAAAACATTTTCTTGGGAATTTGAACATTTTCTGTATTAGTTCTATAGAGTTAATAATATTAATTACCTAGAATTAATATTACTAAAACAGAAAACGCTGGCCACTTTTACTTCAATTTACTGTCCAGTCATATTTCTTTGAGCTGATCAAAATGTACTTTGCTCAGCCTAGAGTTACATGCAAAAATCAATTATATTTACTTTATGGGCTTCTGCTGAAGTATCTGGAAATTTCTCTTTACCTTCTCTTTTTATACATTCTGAGTGCTTAGATCTGACAGTAGCCCATAAGTAGCAATTTTACTGTGTCTGAGAAGAGTTTGTCACTTCATTGATCTTCACGTTGTGTCTCATCACTTCAGGTACTTTTTGTTTGCATGTTTGGGTTCACAAAGATCTGTTGGAAGTCTAAGCTTCTGCCAGCTCTTCTAACATCACACAGACCTTCCCTGAAGCAGAGGATACAACCTTTAAATTTTTTGACCTAATTGGTACTTCAGAGACAAAATGATAGTAAATATATCTAGACATGCTGTATGTAAACTTCTACTAGTTTTGCAGTGGTGAATTTCTACACACCATAGGAATACATTAGTCATTGCTTGAAAGTATTTCTGGTGTTCTTTTGTGAGAGAGATTATTAAATACAAAGGTATACATTCCTGAATTGTCTTCCTAAATACAATTACATGACATAACCAAAATATGAAGTTTTTATTAAAATGTTATTTTTATTGTGTAATGAGGCACAGTGACATGAAAAATTTTAAATAGTTAGTGCTTTTTTTTGTCTTGTCTCTGTAATCAAAGCTACCATGGGAATATCTTCAGAATTAAGAACTGTGCCATATAGTTAGTTGGAGGTAGCCTGCTCGCTGAATGCCACAATGAATTTTGTATATGAAGTTGTAATTTTTGCTGTGATGGTATAAACTGTATGTACAAATTAAAAAATAATAAATCACAGTAAGAACAGGATTTGTATGCTGCACTGAGGACCAAGATATCACAGGAGGCCCCTATATATTACAAGACCTGTGAGAGTTATTTTCCATTAGATCAGAAACGGGAATACTTTGACTGGCCCGGTTTCTTTCTCTTGACCATCATGATTCTTGTTGCCATGAGGTTCCATGTAGGAGTTAATTTGATGGACATTTAGGAAATGTGAACGATTTAGAGCAGATCTTTTAGCCCTGCTTCCTCTTAGGTTTTCTTGTTGCATTCTAATCAGATATTTCTTTGTTCTTTGAAATTTCTGCAGACCATTAAGCTCTCTTGCTATTATCTGCTTAGATTATGTTTTTAATTGCTTTCTTTTACTGTCTGTTTCTTTTATTTTTTGGGGAGACTGCTCTATTCAAGAGTTTCTGTAGTGAGGAATTTACTGGCATTTATACTCTGGTATAGTACAAAAGATTTCTCCTCACCTTGAGCATAGGAAGTTGCGGGTGTGTTTTTCCTTTCTTTCTGAAATTCCAAAGAAATGAGTTTGGAGAGTGATTTAGGTTTTGGAGTGCTGAATGTCTGTTCAGATTCAAAAAAACCCCCAAAAAACAACAAAACCCAAAACAAAACAAAAACAATGAAAAACCCCAAAACTACAAACCAACCAAACAAAAAAACCAAAAACAAAACCCACAAAAATAATGTTCGTAGGTAGAATCCCTAGATTAATTTGATTTGTTCATAATTCTAAATCTACAGGGTACCAGTTTTCACAGTGTGGTTGATGTCATTCATATAAAATACTTCATTCCATTTTATGGAGGACCTAATTAAAAGGAGTAGTAAGCTAGCAGTATTACAGAAAAGAAATATCTATGCTATTATGTGTAACCAAATTGGTTACAAGCCAACTGATATACAAACTCTCCTTACATATATCCTTCTCCAGCTTACATCTGGCTCAGATTCATGGCTTCTGTATAATGAAATGATGCAGTTTTTACATGATATTCCAGTAATGGTAACTTGTCTGTAGGAGTTGGTGATGCACATCCGAGCCAAAAAAAAAACAAACCCTCCAAAGAAGAATAGTTGATGAAACCATCTTTCTTCTAGGAGTGGCATTCTCCAAACAAGTGTGGGTTTTGTTGTTTGGGGTTTTTTTTGCTATGAAAGCAGCAAAAATACCCACTAAAGTGTCTTTCTTTATATCATTATTTTTTGAGACACCTGAAAGGGTTGCACTCTGGTCCTTCCTGGGTTCCTGAGCAGTATACAAATGTGCCCAGATTCTGTTGATTTCTTGGACATTGGAAGGGAGAGGTAGGAGGTAGCTATGTGATTCTGACCCAAGCTTTTCCATGTCCTGGAGCTGTCCCAGTGCTCTACATAATGGCAGCTTCCTACTTGAACACCGAAAACCCAAATGTCAGAGAAGTCTGGAAAAAGCTATTTAACAGCAAGAAGGAATCCACATGATACAAATAACAGTTTGATTGGAAAGCATGTGCCTTTATGTGTTTGAGAAACTGTTTATCACTGCTAGTGACTGTAGATGTATATTGTATATTGAGCTACTGTCTCTAAAAATATCTGGAATAGCTACCGAGAGAATTAAGATTTCACCCTAGACCCTTTATAGCAACATAAAGAGAGGAATACAGGGACAGTTGAGAATGGGGGTACAGACCAACAAAGAATTGCTTTCATGGGTAAAAGAAGTACCAGTCTGATTCTGAGCTATGTTTGCTGTTCTTCAGTTGTAGATCTCTTACCCACGTATTGATTTCTTTTAAAAATCATTGCTTTGCTTGACTACCTCATGAATGTAATACATAAAGATAGTTAATCTGAAAGAATAATTCATTATATGTATATATATGTAAAGTAAATATAAAAAATTCAGGTGGATTTTAAGAGTTGGGTGATAGGAGGATATGTTAACCATCTGGAAGCAGCAGCAGATCGTTTGAACTGTAAAAAGAGTAAAGTATACTTAAAGGCTCAAACCAAGAATTTTTGCTATAAATTGGGATTTTTGTGAAATACTTTTCTGATGAGGTGTGATTTCAGAAAAATGAATGGTTTTCTGTGGGAATATTTCAAGGGAGAAATAAAGTGTGTAGATTTTTTGCAAGAAAAAGTTGAAAATGTCGAAAAAGTTATTAAAATGTGGGTTTTGTAGATAATGTCATCTGAGTAATAAATGTGAGCTTGTCTGAGAATCCATTCTAGAGAGACAGAGACCTGAGATGCCATAGCTACAACTTCAGTTAGACATTTCTCCCAGCTCCATTTCTTCTGCCTTGTATTCTCATTTTACTAAGCACTCTATTTTTGCCGTTGTTATGCTATAGGCCCCATTTCTTATCTTGGTTCTTTGAGCAATGCACTTTCTTGACTATGGGCATTACAGGAAGAAGATGGAGAGCAGGTAGAACTATAATGTGCAGCAAAATGTTTCCTTACATCTACTTGCAGCAGACAAGGCAGAGAGAGGTCTGTAGCAGTACATTCATTCAAGGGAATGAATGGGAACACCCCATAGACATAAATACAGCCAGAAACAACAGCTCTGAGATTTGTGGACTTTGGCATGCTTCCGAGTGGGTGTTCTTATCTTCACTCTCTGTTCATGGGGTTATGTGCTGAATCTGTAACTTCTAAGATTCATACTCCTTTCCCAGCTCTATATGATTGGAATCTACTTTGAAACAGTTTATGCTCAGACCTTAGCAAGAGGCCAGATGCTTTACAGTGAACTGCTCTTGTGCTGCAGCACTGCCTTTAGTGTTTATCTGTTTTGTGGCACCAGCTATTCCCATTTTCCTTTCCCGCATTCAATTCACTACAGCTTTCTCTTCCTGTGCTATTCACTGGCTCGTAGTCATTCTCAGGGCCCTGTCTGGATACCAGGAGTGAAGACATTGTGTTTTATAAGACAAAAAGAAATGAGAACAATAAAGTTGGATGTTTGGAAGGCAAAATACAGACCATCATGTGCACTTCTGCAATGCATTGTCCTGTTCATTTTCTCCTCATACTTGTCTTCAGTCGTCTTTAATTTTAGAAGCACCAGCAGCTACCAGTAGCATCTGTGGAAACATGTTGGTGTCTGGAAATAGATGTATAGTTTTTCCTGAGCTTCCTTTTTTGCAAGAAAAATCTGATGACCTGTAGGTTCATTGACCCCAAATTTGAACCATTAACCCTCCCTGTAATCTCTGAAGATATAATAATTACATGTGGATTTGGGTCAGAATTTCTGTCTTTTTGACAGAAAACCAACTGTTGACCTTGGTTAGAGCAGAGTTGCCACTTGCTGCAATCAGTATGTTTGGAATTAAGTGATACCCACTTTACATCATGCATACATTATATTTGCCATAACAAATCTAGGGGGAAAAAAGTGATTATATTTAAGTTTACGAAAGTTCTGTATATCATAGTATTCTCAGTGAAGCAATGATTCAAGTCAGCACAGAGGAACATCTGGAATGCGTCTGGTGCTGGAGTTTTCTACTGTGACTTCATCATGTTGCTTCTGTAGGAATGCAGCACAATAATAGCTGAGACAAGTTTGTTGAATAAGCTATTAAAATCCCAGATCTGAACATGTGCTTTGCATTTTTATGGATCAAAATAATGCTGTTGGTATAAAATTTCATTTTACAACTCTGTCTTTTCTTGAAATCTCCTTTCAAAGTTATTGTAAATGTTTTTGTGGATGGAAGAACAACCTATACTCTAGGTCACTGTCCCATATTTGCATGCAGTATTCATTTTGTGAAAGGAGATTTAGAATCTTCAGCCTATAGTAGAAAAAAATTATTTCCTACGATGCTAATGACAATTCTTGGAAAGGCAAGCTCTTAATGTCTTCTCATATTTACCTTACGGCTGTGCTATGTAAAAGTCTATCTTGTATTGCTAGGTACTAGAAGGTTTGGGTATAAAGGTACCCTAAGGGCATCTTGAGAAAAATCAATAAAAAATAACCGTAAGCACTGCAGTGAGAAATCATACACAGATACGTAGTGAAATAATGGTGTCTTTTTGGTGTTAAGTTAAAGCATTAGTCTTAGCATCAAGCGAGTGATGATCTGGCCAGTTTGCTGGATAATTTAAATGGTTGTATGACAAGATAGATGTAGCTTTTGTTCTGTGTTTGCTTTGGGCTTGAAAATCACCTTGAATGGTCATATTCTTAGAGGAAGGCATTCAGAGCTTAAAAGATATGGCCAATGTACAAGAGTCGGTGTGACGAAGAAGTATACAGGCAGGCAATTTTATCACCAGGTTGGATTAGGAACTCAGAAAGGAGAATCTGATTCTGTGACAAATTCCTATTTTGAGAGATGAATGATTGTTAGCATATAAGCATACATATCAATATAATAAAAGTATATGCTAATTAGGAAAAAATTGCTTCTAGGAGTTATTTTATGCAGTGATAAAACCACTGAAGAACATATAAGTTTTGTGTCGTTCGGATATATTCAGAAAGATTGAACACATCGTTTCTGTGTGTTCAGCAAAATGTATGTGAATTGGTAGTTCCTACGATGAATTTGTAACATCATAATAATTTGTGAGAAATTCTATGTAATGTTAAAATTAGTCTTTAAAAGGGATGGAATTCTTGAATTATTTTATGTTCTATGTATCAGAGGTTCTTAAATTGGTTTATGTGCAAGAGACTTTAGTTACCAAAACCCTTCTAGACTTTAAGGTAATTCAAAGCTGTTTTGTGTCTCAGAGGAGAGGCAAAGCCTAAGCTTCAGAAATAACAAGCTGTTGAGATGATATATCTGTTCTGGTGATTCTAGCGACTGATCCCTGTATGTACTGCAGGGAAAGATGGAATAAGCCATTCCCTGCCAATACAACTAGGAGAATCCCTTCTGAGAACAAACCTAATGATCAGTCTAATCCTGAGTCTGCAAACAGTCATGTAAAATAAAGAATCCTCTCTGTTGTGTATGAGCACAGACCCCACGGAGTCCATCCTGCCCAGTGTCTTGTCTCCAGATGTGGGCATTCTTTGATGCTTCAGAGGGTATTTGGAGCCAAGGACAAAGCTGAGGACACATTTTCCACATAGAAGTCAGCAGGAGACACAGTGCTGACGTTATAGTATCTTGTAAATATTCTATTTTAGTATGTAAACTATTCCACTCTGTTGTGATCAAATATACCACCTAGGATTTTCTAAAGTATACAAGTGAATTAGAATTCCAACTGCCGTAAGTCACCAGTAGGATCAGTGCTGGTAATTCCTGCAGGTTCTTTGGAAAAAGTCACACATGCGCCAATCATAAGATTCTCATTTAGACTTTTTAGTTATTTACTTTTTGAGTAACCGCTGAAGTGGATAAATATTTGCAGAGTCAAGGACTTAAATAGTAACTACTTAGAAGCAAGAGACTGATCACTTGATTCTTCTGCAAAAAATAGCTAGTAATTATAACTTTCTATAAATAATAATAGTTTACAGGTATGGGGTGGTGATAACAGATACACAGTAACCTTTTGCTTGACTTATAAGTTTTATCTTGTTTGTCAACTGTGCAGCACTGCCGCCATGGAATTTGTGTGAGCAGAGAAATGGAGACGCGTCCTGTAGATGGAGAATGGGGACCATGGGGACCTTACAGCTCATGTTCAAGAACTTGTGGAGGTGGAATCAAGAGCACCACCAGGCTGTGTAATAGACCAGAGTATGTTTTTTATTATGTTTTACATTAGTGCATAATGAAGATATTACGACATAATGGATTGGTTCAAGACAAAATGATGGTATTGTGGGTTGCACAAATTAGTTCAAAGCACCAGTGTAAAAAATGCTTGTTTCAGCCATGTTTGAAAAGAGAAGTCTACAGTCTCTAATATGCAGAGAACTTTTAGTTTACTTTTGTCTCTCATCTACATCATTCATATTTATAGATATTTCTAAAGAATTATTTTGACAGGATCTTTTTTTCCTAGCTTTACTCTAAATGCTGAGGGTTTCTTTAAACATTGAGATGCTTTCTTTGGAGTAAAAGCTGCAAAAAGAAATAGGTGTATTCCTGGTAATCTTTTCAATGAAACACTTCCTTTGCTTTAAGGCTTTTTCACAACATCACCTCCAGTAATCACCACAAGGAACAGTGGTTACAGCGGAGTCACTTACAACTTGCCTTTATAATGAGAAACTTCCATTGACTGAACAATTCAATGTGGGTTTCATTCTCTGTAATAAAAGTCAATGAGAACTTTACCCTTAACTTCTCCAGAAGCAGAACCATAGCTACAACCTGGGTAGTTTGACGAGTTTTCTAGAAATTCATGTCATCTTGATATTATCAGTGGGATAAATTAACCTCAGTCAAACAACCCCAGGTTATTTTATTTTCTCTGAGTAAGAGGCAGTAGACTAGATTCCTGTTAGATATGCATCTGTCACTTTGTAGTTACTGATAGTATCAATATGCTATTGATTTAGTCTTTTTTTCCTCCCCAAGAACCTACAAATACTGAATTATTGTGTAGCAGGGATTACAACGGTTAGGAAATGTCTTTTAGACTTTACAGTAAATGGGGTGTTTTCTACAGTTTACCCTTTTAGTTCTTTTGATCCCTAAACTGAAACTGATATTAGGACTACAGAAAAGAGTGTGTCAGCTCCTAACTCTGTCTTCTTTCTTTGTCACTCTGTAATAATTTCAAATCACTGAGGGAGGTGCTGCTTCTGTAGAAATAGGGCTGTGATCTCAGCTAAATTGATAAAAGCATTAAAGTTAATAATGCTTTTTCCCGGGCAAAGTAGTTATGACTCTAAGAGAAATAAAAATGTAATAGACATTAATAAACATCAGTAGCTTGATTACCACCTACCTCAGCAGTAGTGTTTTACACGGACTTTTCATTTTCTTCACTTGGGTATAAATGTATGCACAGTGCAATAGAAGATAAGAGTGTGTGGGAAAGTCAGTAACAGATGGCAGAATGCTGTAAGATTTTCCCCTTTAGATCAGTGGCTCAAGCCATTTTTCAAGGAAAACAACAATTTTAGAAACTGAGTATGTTTTACATTTACCTATTTTTGTCAGACCAAGAAATGGAGGAAAGTACTGTGTTGGCCGCAGGATGAAATTTCGATCATGTAATACTGATTCATGTCCAAAAGGCAAGAAAGATTTCCGGGAGCAACAGTGCTCTGAATTTGATGGCAAACACTTTAATATCAACGGTCTTACATCTGCTGTTCGCTGGCTTCCAAAATACAGTGGTAGTAAGTAATTATAATTTTTCTTAATTAATGAAAGAAAAATGTTACTTTAATTAAAGTTTTAAAACAGACAAGAAACCTGTTGGATTTTCTTTCCAGTTTCTATGAAAGATCGCTGTAAACTTTTTTGCCGAGTTTCTGGAACAACTTCCTACTATCAGCTGAAGGACAGAGTTGCTGATGGTACTCCCTGTGGAGCAGAAACCAATGACCTTTGTGTTCAAGGCTTATGCAGGGTATTTAAATCTAAACTTACTAATTATTAAAATCAATTTTAACAGATGGTAAAGTAGTTATTTAATATTCATCCAAATAACCATTACTGAAAATATGTAAAGCAAGATGTTTTGAATTAAGTCAATTTTAATCCCCACCAAATTAAAGATCTGGAAGTTGAGGCAATTAAGTGAAGAACATACTGTTGAATTTGAAGACCCACAGTCTTTCCCCATTAAGCCTCATATGTCAGAGAGTTAATACTGTCGAAGTGAGCAGAGGGAACCTGATCCAAAATTGGCATGAAGGGAAGAAAGAAGCATGCTGTGTGTTTATTGCCATCATATTGCTGCTATCAAAGAAGTAAAAAAGTAGAAAGTCCAAGGGTAGATAGATTACGTGTTTATTATTTCACTGCAAAACCAGGAGGAACTGACCCTTGAAAGGGATGATTTCAGCATACTTTACTTAATAACAATGATGGAAGTACAAAAAGATTTTGTTGGGAGAAGCAAGGTACTATGTCATAACAACTCAAGACATTTTTGTCAAGCCCAGGTTGTTTTACTGATTGCAGTGAAATTGAGTAAATTCAGGATGAGGAGAAAAATGTAGCCTTTTTTTATAGTGTTGGATCAAGAGGAAAGAGGAAATGCCAGACAAATGTCCTATTTATCATAATTCAAAAAAAAGAAGTTTAAGTAAAGATACATAAACAAAAATTGTCCTTATGCTACGAGCATAGTCTACATGTATTCCTCTGCTGCTTTTGCAGTAATGACAGACTTTAAAAGAATTTATGACCATCTGCACGTACACACTGGTTTTAGGATTCCAAGACTTTTTAATGTAAATATAACTTTAAATTTATACACTATGTTGATTTTTTTTTTTGTAACACAAAATCGTTACATCCTGTTATGTATTCTCACACAGTTCTTGACATGTTAAGTGTATCTGGATTGTACATTCTTAGTACAACAGTGCTATTGTGGTTTGCCCTTACATCACAGCACCCAAAAACATAAAAGGCCTTTCTTGAATTGCCAAGGAAGACCAGATATATACAATGAATAAGAATATTTTGGGCGAGTGGGAAGCTTATGTTGTTTGTTTTGATTGTTTTCCATTGGGCTGAGTGACACAGGGCTATTGTATTTTTTTTTTGTAGCAAGCAGGCTGTGATCACGTTTTGAATTCCAAGGCAAGGAGAGACAAATGTGGAATCTGTGGTGGTGATAATTCTTCATGTAAGACTCTTACAGGTACTTTCAACAGTGCTCGTTATGGTATGTTTGTTCATTTGTTTTTTTTAACTCTTAAGGCACATTTCAGTATGGCTTAGAAACTATGTTTTATATTTGAGGAAGTGGGATTTCAGTGTATGTTCCTTAGGACCTCTGTCAGCAAAAAATATCTCAGATTTTCAGTAACGTCCCCTCTCAAGGATGCAGAGGCAAACACTGGCACATGCTACCCCATTGAAGGGGAAGTTAAAAAATCAGACTGCTCTAAGGTCAAAACAAAAGACACAAATTAAAGATATGATGAGGATAAAAGTACTTTAAAAGGAAGAATGCTTCCTGCTCTGCACTTCATTCTCTCGTCTGAAACTGTGCAGCTGAAGGACTTATTCCAATGTCTCCTTTTGGTTTTGTAAAGAGATAGTAAGAAATCTGTGGTGTGAGCAGCTGATGAGGTTCCTTTTTTCCTATAGTGAAAAAGATAGCCTGTGAAACATGAGCCCTCTCTTTCCAGAGAACATGGGCAGCAACGTTTATGTTCTTTCCTCTTCATTGGCATGTAGTGAATGAGAAACTTCTGGATAACTCTGGTAATTCCTGTTTCTTTGATTTAGTTTCTCTAATGGAGCTGCTGATAGTTCTTCTATATGTAGTCCTTTCTAGGAAGTATTGAGAGACTATTGTATGCGTGTAGCAGTGCAATTAAGTAGTTAGAATGTAGAACATAAGGACAGAAGCCTCCATGTTAGTATCAGATTCGTAAAGGCTCCTTCATGCTGCTTCTCTGGTTGAAAGAGACCACAGGCGAAGTGAAAATACCTGGAGAGCTGCCAAACAGGATCTTCATAGAACAAAGGAATTGCTGGTCGAAGAGGAAAGTATGCCCAGTATCCTGCTGGATTTTTTTTCTTTTCCCCTGGTAGAGCACTCGTGCCAAGCAAAAAGTACCAAACAACTTAAACACATAACTTTTCTTGTGTCTGAGAAGTTGGAAGAAGACACAATTGGCTACTAGAGACTGGATTTCTGAACGTGTGGTCAGGACACTGAAGGAAAAGAATGTATTGTTTTGATATATCTGAGTAAAGGACTGTCAGTATTTTTGTTTTCCACCAATGTGAAAGATCATTTTGCTTACAGGTAGCGCATGAATTCTGTCACAAATACATTTGATACAAGTGACCATTACATGAAACTGCCATTTGTACAAATACGGTTGAGACTGTCACTCTCTCCTGTTTACCAGCTTTGCATTGTCACAGACTTATTTTGCTTCTAACTGAAGTTGAAGGGGAAAAAAAAAAATCCACATTTTGTGATGAGGAAAACCTTGATTTATTATTTTGGTTTTATACTTAGTTGAATGTTTTAAAATATATTTGAATTCTTGGAATTATAGCATATAAAATATGATACTGAATAATACTGCTGGATAGCGTGCTAAACATTGGGGATTATCGCTGAGGTGTGCCCAAGTAGCAGTGCAGCAATGCAAACAAGAGGTTGTAGCTAGCTGATCACTAAAACTTCAGCATCCGTGGGAGGCCTATGATATCCCTAGACTAATGACTGCAAACATTATGTGAGGAAATGTTCTTTTCCAAAAATGTTTGGAGTTAGGATCACAAGATAAGTATGCCAAAGTCTTGATCTTTTCCTTTTAACTTCACCTGGTCACCTTCCATACCGAGATGAGTCGTTTTACTAAGGCAGAATCTGGAATTAGACAAAAGCAGCCTGTGGTACATGCTTGTATTCATACAGTGATAATGTTGTCATTAAGAGTTTAAACATTAGTGAAACAATTATCAGAAATTTATTACAATGAAATACTAATTTACTTAGCTCCCAGTTCAGGAAACAATAATCTAATTATGTACACATAATTATTATGTTGGCTATTATTATTGCATCAAATTAGAGTATCTGAGGATTTCCTGGAAAATGGTCATTCTCAGTGCCTTAGTACGTGATCTGTTCTCCTGTGTATCCTTGACAACATGCATTGCAGGTTTTTTTTTATAGTTTCCTCCCATATTTTGTCTTCTGTCATTCAATTACCACAAGGTCTTCAGCATGTGAGATGAGGGGCTGCCTTGCGTGTGTCCCGGTCCCCTTCCTGGTGTGGCGGCCAGGCTGTCCGTTTGCCACCGCAGCGCTGTCCCCAACCAGCAGAGGGGAGGGACCGGCGCTGGGGTTAAATGGTCCTTTGCACCCCTAGCAGGGGTTTAGTAGATTAAAAGCACTGGGAGGTTAATGAATTTCGAAATTGAAAAGGATATTGACAATTTAAACTTTACCCGCAAAGGTGAGTCAACTACACGAGTTAAATCACAGCAAGACTGTTCAACGCAGCAAAATAAGTGGAAAAGTTAGCAAAGTTTATATTAATGCTTCAGATTGCATGTTTGTGCTTATTATTTGTTTCCAATGTTTGCCATACTCAGTTTTTCTTAGACATAAGAATATTTTTGAATTTGTGATTAGCACCTGTGAGAAACAGCCTTCTTTTTTTTTACCCTATGCTTACATGCAGAGTGACAATGCTAAAAAGTAAATCTTGATGCACCTTATTTTGTTACCTTACAACAAGGCTACCGTAATAGTAGTTGTCATGGTTGGAGGTGTTACAGCGAACAATGACTCATTTGTGAAGCATTTATGTTTTGAAGGGAGCACACTAGGGTAACATTTTAAGCATCAGAATGTGGATCAAGCATGGCTAGTTCATCTGAGATCTTCCTATGTGTATGGCCTGCAACACTGCAGTATTTGAGTATTTAGGACTCGTTCTTTAGAGTGCTGTCATGCAATACTCTTGTGAGACAGAGAAAAGCTAAACCAGTTGTATAAACAGGGAGTGGAGATATTTTATGTTAAGTGACTTACTCAGACTTGTATAAAAGTTTTGTAGTTCAATTGTGAGGAGCCACAATGTTTCTCAAGTCCCACTTGATATACTTGACTGCTTTCTAGAGTAGTGCTGCTATCTAGAGCTTTTTCTGAATAGGTTGAACTCATGTTATTGGTAAAGAATTGAATTCACATTTCTGAACACAGGAATGAATTTTAATGAGTTATGACAGTAGAAGTTCAGATCAACTGATTAAAAAACAAAACAAAACCCGACAGCAAAGAAATTTAATATGCATGAGGATATTCACATTTCCTTCCTAAAACATGAGGGTATTCAGCAGTGGTTGCCACTGGTGCACTGTAGGGTTTTGTGAATAAAACTAGTTAAATGTATGTTCATATTTACTAGTATTTGACTATTTTTGTATATAATTAATTTGTGAATAATTACATTGCAGGTTACAATGTTGTAGTAAATATTCCCAAAGGAGCAACAAACATCGATATTCGGCAGCACAGCTACTCAGGGAAACCAGAAGATGACAATTACCTTGGTAAAAGCCTCCTGTGTATAACACTGATGGATAGATTTTGTTCTCTTGCCAGAGGTCTGCTCTAGACATCTATTATCAGAAGTCTGATAAAGTCTGTAGAGCAAGTATATAATTCCGTTGTATCATCATTTGCCCAAGTCTCTCTGTAGATATTAGTTTTCAGAAAAATGAATGAGATCTTGTTAGGTTTCTAATTCTTAAATGTGTGTGGTCATTTGTCAGAGAATAGGAATTACAGCACATCACATAGTTTTGTCAAGTTTTTACTTTGTTGTGGAAATGTTAATTAAATTTCACAAGTGAACTCAGGAATAAGGCAGATATTTGTGGTTTTAAATCTTGGAAGCATACACTTTGTTTATAAATGAAGCAGTCTGACCTTCAGCAAACTTATCAGTTGTCTCACATTTCTCTTTTTCTGTCATGTCTGAGTATAAAGATCACAGGTTGATAGATCTGCAAGTGTGTGAGAGGAACAAAGAATTCATAAGCACCTTGTACCAAAAAATATTGGTGCATATTTTCCTTCTGTCTCTTCTTTCATTACCATCCTACTCAGTAAACTTCAGAGTTTTCAAAATGTTTCCCTTGCCACCTGTTGCCCTGCTGTCGTACATGCATCTTGCAGGACGCAGAAACAACCCTCACCCCCTGACACTAGTTAGTATTTCAAATGTAGCAATGCCTGAATAGCATGCCTTAACTAAAAATGTTACTTTATTCTTAAATTTAGTTTTTAAGCTGTTATTCATTATTGTAAATTGGTCATTATATTAAATTATTATATAAATGCTTAATAATTTATTTGAATTTTACTTTAAAATTTACTTTTATAAGCCACTTCACTAAAAGTAGCTCTAGAAAATACAAGAATGTGGGCTGTAGAATAGGCCAGAAATACAGACAATTATTGTTTCCTTCTACATTAGCAGAACCTAACCAAATTTAAAAGTGATGACTGCAGTCAATTGTTCAGCAGATCAAATATTAAAGTTGTGTTGTTAATGCAGAGAAAATCCATGACAGTTGCTCAGGTGAAAGTTACTGATGGTTAGGATTGAATTCATGCATTAGAAACTGATTGATGTAACTTTAAAGTATTACACATGGACTAAAATAAAGCTAAGTGTAGAAGAGAAGCTATATTATCAAGAATTTTTATTGATAGAACCTTTTAACTAAATAGATGCTTTATTTCCACTATTTTTTTTTACTTATAGCCTTATCTGATATTCATGGAAATTTTATCTTGAATGGAAATTTTGTTGTAAGCATGTCAAAAAGAGAAATCAATATACAAGGAGCCATTTTTGAGTACAGTGGTTCAAACAATACGATAGAACGAATTAACAGCACTGATAGAATCGAAGAAGAGCTAACCTTACAGGTGCATGTTTATTTTTTTTTCATAACTTTGAAAATTTGCTACATGATCATTATGTTCATAATCTTATGTTCAAATTCACTGAAAAACAGCTATCATTTTATCTCAATTAAGGTTTTGTGTGTAGGCAATTTATACAACCCTGATGTGCATTATTCATTCAATGTCCCAATAGAAGACGGAAGAGATGTGTTTACGTGGGATCCTTACGGACCCTGGCAAGACTGCAGCAGGATGTGCCAAGGTACTGTGAATTCTTTTGGCACCAGAACCAAAGACCTGATGGCATTTAGGAAGGGACTAGTCTTAAGGACTTAGATTTTTTTTTTCACCCCTACTTATAAGGAAGAAACTCAGCACTCTCAATAAACTTTAGGTGCACTGAGCCTTTAAGGGCAGAATGGCTTCTGGTTTTGGTTTGCTATTTTCAGAACTGTTGCACTGCAATTCTGTTTTCAAAACTACATTTGTGTTACTTTTCTAGCCATAGGATTGGTGTATAAAAAAAAAATCAAATCTAATGCATCTTTAGAAAGTGGTATTGTATATTTACAAATATATATTAGGCTTCCGTTATTTCCAGATGGTCACTGATTTGTCTAGTATCTTTCCTATGTATTTCTTTGTCTTTTTTTGTTATCTGCTACATGGGGTGAAGCTAGTTGAAGATAATATCTTACAATTTTTTAACTGTTACTCTATAGGTCATTCTGGTGTAAAAATAAAACTACAATATGTATAAAGTGTGTATATAAAGTGTACATACACAGATTTTTGATAGATACTCCTATCAGCATGTGACAGAAATGCCTGTAGATATGTGATGGTGAGTTTCTTCTGGTTTTGAGTGAGGCTGTAGACATGCTCATGTGCTAGAGAAGCAGAGCATCTGTCAACTGTGGTGCTTCTCCCACCACTCCAGATCTTTTAAGTAACCTGTGATCAAATTTTCTGCTTCCTTAAAGAAAAGGATCACAACCTCCAACTTAACATGGTGGTTTGAAAATTTGGTAATTAGCAAAGGACAGGTGTGACACATTTGGAATACTTAGCCTGATGAGTAAATGGACTGTTGCACTTTTTCAGTTTTCTGGAAGTTGATATCCTCGTGAGACCACTGTAGTACAGCTGGGAGATGGCAGGGGTGACTGGGACAAGGTTGTTCTCCACCTGGAATGTACTCAGCACAAAGCAGCATGTTTGTGCAGAATCTGCTGAATACAACAATTAGTGTTAACAAAGTATCTAAGTTAAATACCTAAATGATGAATGGAATCCATTAGTGTAAAAAGGCACTCTTACTTTAGCCCTTTATTTCCTTTTTTCGGTTCCTTTCCAAGGTGTTCGAAGAAGAAGAATGACATGCATACGTAAAAGTGATCATATGGTAGTGTCTGATCAAAGATGTGAACTTATACCCACTGTACCAGATGTCTTTGAGGAGTGTAATACAGAGTGTGGATTAAGGTAAAAAGAGGTTCCTGAGGACGCTATTGTGGTCTTACATATTTTTGTTGATAGAGATTGAAACAAAGTAATTCAGATTGCTTTATCCTCTGTCCCTCCACCCCTCTCTACATCCCTCATTCCTCCGATCTCTCCTTCCTTTCCTCAAATCGATTGGTATAATGAGTTTATACATTATTTTTACACCTCTGAATCTAAGTAGAACTAGTGTAGTTTTCTAATTTTTATTGGTAAAGTATGAAGTCTTTTGTTAGGATTGTGAATCTGTTCTATATATTCTGGCGCAAAAACTCGTATTGCTGGGCAGAATAAATTTTTCACCAGAATTGTACCAACTGAAACTAATTTGAAACAGACTTCTGTTTTTGCATTCCAAGAAAGCCCACGCTGAAGTCACCTAGGAGATTAAGACAAAAGATCCTTTAAATTTAAAAAGATGTTTTTAAGCCTATGAGTCAATTTTTTTTATATTTCTTTGAAAATTCCAGTCATGAGATAGATTGTACAGTTTTATCTGTTCCCTAAAATACATATCTATATTTACATGACAATTCCCGGTACATTCTCTGAGTGCTTTATTCACTGTGGTTTTTTTAAAACATAGTTAGCTTTCTCTAACAGTTTGTCCTTGTAGGTGGCACAATGTTGGCAAAAGTGACTGCACATCAAAGTGTGGCCCAGGGTATCGGTCTATAGAGATCCACTGCATGAAGTACTCTATTTCAAAAGGACTCAGTGCTCCAGTGGATGATAAGTACTGTGCTGATCAGCAGAAACCACCAACCAGAGAGCCCTGCCATGGTGACTGTATGTTAACAAGTTGGCACTACACAGAATGGTCAGAGGTACAAATTCAAAACCTTGTAATTGTACCGTTATAGTTCTGGTTAGCATTCATATCAAATTTTTATTTCTTTTTTTTTTTTAGTTTAAGTAACTAAAAGAATATAATGTTTGACAAATGCAGAGTTGTAGGAGGAGCTAATACCAATCTTTTTATTTCAACAGCTTCCTCATATTTTTGTGAGAAATGGTAGCTAAATTGTTTGCAGCTTGGTTTTGGAAGTCAGCAGAGAAGATCTGGTAGTTAAAGGTGTCTGTTTTATTTTCAATCTTAATTTCGTTCTGAGAGTATTTTGGAGAAAAGGAATAAGTACAACTTCAGCTTTAATCTTCGTTAAAGAGTTTTATCTTGGAACTACTAAACAAAGTGCCAAATTTATCCCATGTGAACATATTAGCAGTCTGTGGATTAAATGTAGGACACGTTTGTCTAACACAATCAATAATGTCTTTCATCTTTAAGACTGATAATGTATTTTGACCTGGTTTTATCATGTTGTCTTTCCTGTTTCATAATATTGTCTGTACACCACAGTGTTCCAGGAGCTGTGAAGGAGGTGTCAGAACCAGAGAAGCTTTTTGTATGAACAATTTGGGTCGTCGTCTTCCTGACAGAGAATGCCAGGAACTTCCAAGAGTTGTAACACAGAGCTGCAATGAATTCTTATGTCCAAGCTGGTCTGTTAGCGAGTGGAGTGAGGTAATGAACCATGTAAAACTTAAGACACCTTTGGTCCTAGTCATCGGTCTTAAAATAAGCTGCTTTGAAGTGTTTGGTTTTTTTGTTCTGGCTATTTTTGGGGCACACGATAATAAAAGTTCTGAAGTCCTAGGTTTTGGCTAATATACATCCCCGATGTAAAAATGGCACGAGAACTTCTGAAAAAACACACCGAGAATTTCTTTTTCTCTGAAATTTTGTTATATTAAAATGAGGTAGCAAAGCTACTTAAAGCAAATCTATCTACAGTAATATGCCTACTTTCCTTTTTTTATGAGGCAATGAGAACCATCCAGGCAACTGAGAAACAGAATTATATCTGGTTTATTATAGATTATATGGACATGAAACAATCATGGATAGTTTAAACATTTTTCCTGTGAAAGCTGTGATATGTGCACTCATATTTTAAATGAGTATTCTTTATTCTAATGGAAATAAATTATCTGTACATTGTTCTCATATTTTTGTAGCTTTAGAAACTTAATAATGATTCCTTTTTATTAGTATTTGAGTTGATGTTTACAGGAAATTGAGAGTTCATAAAAGAACTAGTTTTGTTGGACTACATACATTTGTGGAATGTTTTTGTTATTTATGTGATCTTTAAAATCCAACAAATTACTAAAAGAAAGTGAAGCCATTAGTGCAGATTCATGTCTCTACAAACTGACGATTCTAATAATTTTACAGTGTCCTGTGACATGTGGCAAAGGAATGAAACATCGTCAAGTATGGTGCCAACTTAATGATGAAAAACTGAGAGATGATTTCTGTAATCCAAATGATAGACCAGAATCAATAACACGCTGTGAACTTCATGAATGTGCCTCTTGGCAAGTAGGGCCTTGGGGATCAGTGAGTACATAAGGATTCCTGGCTTCTTGTTTTTTCTAGTTCGGACTATGAGTGACCACAAAACAACACCTTTTAAACATTTTAATTGGATCTTAAGCAGTTGCTTTAGTTGAATTGATTCACATATTTGTTGGCTCCTATTGCTTATCTAACCTGTAATTTAAGAACCCCCACATACAAGTCAAATGTCTGAAATAGTCATTGACCCTGAGCCTTAATATCAAAGATGGTTTTACACACGAGTGTATTACATCTCCAGACTAACGAAAATGTAGATAGCAAACCGTTCAGATGAATGAGAGAAGTGAAAGACTAAACATTTATAGGTGTGTGGGCATATTTAAGTGGTAGCTTTAATTAGAGTCAGAGAAGTGTATATGCTAGTAATAGCAGGCAAAAAGACTTAGTATTTTGTTGTTATGCTTTCTTTTGACCTTCAGTGATAAAATACCTGCTCTCTTTATGTGAAAGTGCTGTTTAAAAATATGTTCTATGTGTAATGATGCTCATCTAATGTATAGCACAGTGGCTTCAAAATTCTGGAAAAAAGTGAATTAATTTGCAAAGGCAACTTTTGTCACCAAATCAATGAGAATTAACTAAAAAATAAGATATTCCATTTCATGGAGCTTTCATAAGATCAGGTTACTCAAACCAGCAGAAGTGTTGGATTATTCAGTGTTTCTTGGATATTAGTGAGAATTCATAACTGAATAGCAGCTGTTGGTTTTTTTTTTTAATATATAACCTGTTAGTAAAATACAGAATAAATATACCTTTGGATATGAAGTATATTTTTAACTTAAACATTTGTTTTGTGTAGAACTTTTCTCATGTAGTATCTTTTCACACTAGAGATAGCCACGCTGTTGTCTAACATAATGTTGAATTCCTTTTGAGTAATCTTCTGATCACAAAGTGCTGGCTTTCCATTCCTACAAGCTAAATGCAAAATTGAAATAAAAAAATTAATTCAGTCCCATGATACAGTTCTGAATGAAAAATTGCTGCGTATGACCTTGCTGGAATAGCTTGTACGAGCAATTTAGCAATCCATGTCACTGGAGCAGAGCTTTTCATTGCAGTTTTTTCACCATACCATCTGGTAGTAGCTATTCATGACCTGGGTTTTTACCAGTATTTGTGCTTGAACCACGAAATTTATAGGATGGGATTTATGTTGTCATATTTTCAGCCATCTAACATTTTAGGTGCTGCCTTTGACTGGGCTCTTGTCAAACTCTGTAGCAAAGGGAAAGACGTTTATTAGCTGTGGCCAGTGATTCATTTGGAAACCACCCCTTACTCCCTCCCCCCCTATACTTCCTCTACCCCAGTTTTTATTGCTGAGCATGACATTATATAGCATGAATTGTCCCTTTGATCAGTTCGAGTCAGCTGTCCTGGCTGTGTTCCCTCTCAATCTCCTGCCCACCTCCAGCCTCCTCACTAGAGGGAGTAGAAGGGGGAAGAAGAGAAAGCCTTTATCCTGCACAAACACTGTTCAGGAATAGCCAAAATGTTGGTGTGTTATGGACACTGTTTAAGCACCATATGGTCCACCAGGAAGAAAGTTAATGATATCCCGGTAGTTATTCCTATTCATTCTAGAAAGAGTTTTAAAATAGCACTATTTATAACAAAATTTAATTTTTAATTACATATTCTCTTTCAAGTGTGTGAAATTATTGACTTTAACAGTGTGCTGTAACGTGTGGACGCGGATACCAGATGCGTGCAGTCAAATGTGTTACTGGGACTTACAGAGTTATTTTGGATGATGACAGGGAATGTAATGCTGCTACTCGTCCTAGAGATAACCAAGTAAGTTAAAAAAGACCTTTCAGTTGATTGTACTTTTTAGTTAAATACAAGTGTTGTCTACTGACTCTTTGAGGGAACTTGCAGGAAACTAGTTCTAAACTGAGAAAAAATACTGAAACGATCTGCTTTTTTCCTCAACTTCAAATTTAGCCCAGGGAATTAAGTAAAGGAAGAGGAATTTGGAGATTGAAGATTTGAAAATTTGGTATATGACTGAAGGGGTCCAAAGGCCTTTGATTATGTGGGGGGACGGGGGAAGCTCCAACATGGAGACTGCTTGCCATAATGCTTAATAATGACACCTGACTGGCTTGGTATTCTCTAAAATACTGCTGGTACATAGTTCTTAAAAGAACAACATGGTTACTTGAAGAAAGCTTCAGTTGTTGAAATAATACTGATTCAAAACTGTGTAGACATGAATTATGATTCAATATGACATTAATATGGTTCTTTACCTTTTTTCTTGTCTCAGTTTACTTACTTCATCACTTCCCTTAATTTAAATCTATAATTTTTCAGAAGAAATGTTTTTAATACAGTCAGTGAGTTTACCTTTAAATAAAAGCAATTGATGGCTTAAGTGCTATATATTAATATGTTGATCTGGCCACCAGATTGATAAGTCTCATTTATATCCAACTAAGCTGGTAACCACATACCTCCTTGACAGCATACTCTGCTTCTCATCTCAAGAAGAAGATAAAAAAGGATTCTATGGTCCAGAGTAAACCAATCACAAGTTACCAGCCTTCTGATGGCTTCTTGAATAAGATTTCAAAATATGAAAGCCGAGTAAATGGTATAAACTGATTTCTACTTACATGTGAGAACACTGCATTTGAGTATGCTTTGTATTTTGAATTGTGGTACCTGTTCAGCTGTTGACTGAAACTAGGCAATTTGTGTTCTCAGTAGCTGGCGGTATAAAGGCCAGGACAGCACAGACACTATCTTCCCACAGTTCTGTACTGCATGTGGCTATGAAACAGGACACAGTAATGTCTATGCCCCTTGTCTCCAGCAAGTGGCCCAGCACAGTTCCTTCTCAAAGTGCAACTATTACTAGTTACTACTAATACAGTTTTAACATCAAATAAATTTTCTTTGCCTCTCAATTTGAAACAAAACAAAACGATGCAATGAAAAGCCTTTGAATAACACCAGGGAAAAGTTAGAAGATGGTATTTACTTGTTAATTAATGTTGGCTTATTGTAATGGTAGGATTTATCTCTGTGGGAGCCATTTGCTTTACGTTTGGCTCTTCCAAAATGTATATTTTGAAAATTTTTTTTCCTCACCCCTACAGGAATGTGAATTGCCCTCTTGTCCAGAAAATACAAAATTACGGACTACATCGCTTCCTCTAGTTCATGTGGGGAAGGTGACCCAATGGAGATATGGATCATGGACCCCAGTATGTAATGTAATAATGGTCACAACCTGCAGAGCAGTCCTCCATTCTTTCACTCGTTTTCCATAAAGCTCTCATTAATGTATTTTTCAGACTTATTTTTAAGGCCTAAGCCATCCAGCAATATTTCACTTTCCTTCCTGAATGCGTGGCTCTATCAGTGTGAGATGGAAATCTGGTTCTCAGTGTTTAATGCTGAAATCAAACTGATACTAAGCTATGTTAGTATTTTAGATGCTTGCATAATCTTGTTTTGCTCTCCTAAAGTACAATGAGCTTGGACTGTTCTCTTGACAGTGCTCTGCATCCTGTGGGAAGGGTGATCGTGCTCGCTATGTGAGTTGTAGAGATGCTCATGGAGGGATAGCAGATGAATCTTTCTGTGCTCATTTACCACGACCAGCTGAAACTTCAAGCTGCTTTAGCCCATGTGGAGAGTGGCAAGTTGGAAATTGGTCCCCTGTAAGTATTAATTGTAATTTAATTTTTTTTTAATGTGTCTGTTTAGATTATTGGTGAAAGTCTCTGCTTAGAAATTGGGACTTCATATTCTGTGCAAGTGTGATGGAAATTGCATCCCTTGAAAAAAACAAAGTATACATTTTTTTATTGTCAAAAGTAAATATAAATGTCTTCGGTTATTAATTATTAATATTCTGTCACAAATTTTGGGTTAATTTTTGGTCAGTGCACAGTTACGTGTGATAGTGGAATAGTAACAAGACAAGTTATCTGTGTCAACTATCATCAACAAATCAACGAGAATTACTGTGATCCTGAGGGCCGGCCTTCCAAAGAACAAGAATGTAACATGCCACCATGTCCACCAGTTTATCCTCATATTCCGAAAATACATGACCATCCAAGCCATTTTCCAGAAATAGGTTACCTTCCAATACACCATCCACAAAATAATATAAACCAGTGGAACCGTCCCTTTGTGGGAGGATATCAATGGAGAACTGGACCCTGGGGAGCAGTAAGAATTTATGATTTTTTTAAAATATATTAATTTGTTCTCTCATATATGTGTTAACATTTCTAGAAATGTTATTGCAGTACAGATTTGGTCAAAAGAGAAGCACATTTATTTTTAAAAATATTATCATTATGAAGAATGTATTAAATTCAAAATGTAATTTTTCTGTGATTTCAATTTTAAAATACTTCTACATAGTAGTAATTTTTATTTGCAAATTTCAGTTTGGAAAGTTAACATTAAAAAATCATAATTTTAAGTTGTTTTAACCAATATATTTTACATTTTTCTGATTATGCAATGGCGATATATATGTTTACATGTTTTGGTAGTGCTCTAGTACTTGTGCAGGTGGATTTCATCGTCGAGTTGTTGTATGTCAAGATGAGGAAGGAAGAAGTGCGAATTATTGTGATGAGGCAACAAAACCTCCGGAGTCAAGACACTGTGATTCTGGACCCTGCCCACGATGGAACTATGGGAACTGGGGAGAAGTAAGATCATTTGACTTTCAAAAACAAACATTATTTATCGCATAAGCTTAGAAATAGTAACATAATTATTTGACTGTGAATGGAACTGAACAGCACTTTTTTACTTCTTTAAAAAGAGCGAGTTTCAATCTGTTTACCTAAGCTTTGTTCTTTGATCAAATCCAGAACTGTAGTGTAAATACACATCCAAAAGAAGTAAGTATTTTGTGAGACTAAGGGTGTACAACATATAATTAAATGTTGTGGTAGCGTCTTGAATCGAGACATACAAAGTTATTTTCTGTGGCAAAAAGATGAATTGTAGGCAGAAAAACTGCAGTGTAATAGCTAGTCTAAGAAAAAAATGAACACAAGAAGCTGTAAAGAAACTTTTATTACATCAAATTCCATAGGTACTGACTAGAATAACTGCAACTAGTAGTATCTACTGGGTTGTAGTGACAAATTAGAAGTACGAAGATAAGATCATGTATCTAAAAGGTATGCCTGGGTTAGAATGTTGTGATGAAACATTATACATTATTGGAAAAAGAACAGTTTCTCCATCCCATGTAATGTCATATCTTGACCAGATATTCTTGCCCAAACACTAGAGAAAGAGTTAAAGCTGATTAGTTTGGCATTTGTTCTAATCTAACCTCTTGTGATTCCTACCCTCTTTTCTTATTCTTGATACATCAATATCTAGAGCTGGAAAAAGACGAAAAATTGACTGACTTCTTATTTTTCTTTTTATTTCCCTCATTTTGGCCAGATCTAGCCATTTAGTTCTCAAGGTCAGTGTGAGTGTCATGTTTTTCTGTCCATAGCTGCAGACTTGGGATCTATTTACTGCAGATGCTGCAGTTTTTGTCTAATTTAGAATCCTCTGAAATACAGTAAAAAGCTATAAACTAGTAGAACATGCTCACTCTTGATCAGATGGTTTTTAATAGCTCATTAGAAATGAGAATTAGTGTGTTTGTCTGGTATTGCAGAATTACAGGAAAACTGAAACCCAGAAAACGCATCCTATAAGTATTTTACACTTAGTCTGCATAAGTTAGATTATGAGAAAGTGTGCCCAGTGTCTGAGTTTTCTCTCTTCTGGCAGGGAAAACTAGTTTTAGGACCAATTTGCATCTTTTCCTCCTATCAAAGAGAGATATATGCACATTTATTTTCACAAATGGTTACTTCTCCTTGATAGAGTAGATTATCTGTAACTGAGGGTGGGGTTTTTTTGTAGAAAATCACTTGATAAACTATGAAAATGTAGTTTGGTAAAGGTTTTGGTGAGAGAATTGTTTTTTCGTTATATGAGATTAGACTGTAATTCCTTATTCTTGAATTGAGGGAGTATGAAAATAAACATAGTAAATAATAACATGTACTGATTATTGCTGTATCTTTTTGGTTTAATGGTATGTGATGACTCTCTTAAAAATATTGCATATAAAATTCTGTATTTCAGTGTACTCAAACTTGTGGAGATGGAATAAAGACAAGACTGGTGATTTGTCA
Organism: Cariama cristata; assembly: GCF_000690535.1. Taxonomy (NCBI): domain Eukaryota; kingdom Metazoa; phylum Chordata; class Aves; order Cariamiformes; family Cariamidae; genus Cariama; species Cariama cristata. Next base: position 29,271 of record NW_009592926.1, on the reverse strand, counting down.
GCTTCCTACTGGCCAAATGTTGGGTGATCAAAACTGTGAAATTCTAGACAAACCACCTAATATGGCACAATGTAATGTGCATTCTTGCCCTGGTGATGTTTCATGGCATCGGGGACCGTGGAAATCGGTACGATAGCATTCACTAATATTTTTTGCTTTCTTATTCTTTCTGTCACTCTATTTCCCCTTGCCTTTTAAAAATTATATTATTATTTTATTTGATAACAGTGAAATAATAATGCATGTGGAATATAGTCTATATAGTTTTATTAAGCAATTGTTCCTGCAGTCATTGAGTTAAATGGGAAACAACCGTTTACTTCTTCAGTGGGAACAGTATCATGCTCTGTAAAACATCATAGGGAATATTTTGAAAATTACCAGGAATCATCATAGCTGATAGCAATACCTGATAGGTTGTTCTGTTTTGAAGGGTTATGATTTGATCTGTGTTTAAATTTAAGTATATGCTGTAATTTATTCTGTAGTATTATCTACATATTTAATTTTGTAAAAAAAAAAGGCTTTTCAGTGCATAACTTTTTTCTAATAGTATATTTAAGTATAAAATAACTCACATGTATATTACACTCTGTCCTCAAACATTTTACTCCCTATTGTGTGTACATTTGTGTATAAAAGTTTATATTTGTGGTTTTGTAACAGTGACTAATTAAAGTGATCTATGTATAATTATGTATGTAACTATAATATATCATTGTCTATATGTCACTGTCTATTAATGTGTGCAAATGCCTACAGTAATCACCGTTAATCTTTAGAATTGCCACTAGCATATTATTAACATACGGAAGTAATCACAGCAAGCCCTGCAATTTAGAGTACATTATATTTCCCAAGCTGTGAATTTGACAACAATATTTATTATTGTGCTCAATTCTAAGGCGAATAATGGCAATCAAAGCAGGTTGGATCCAGTTCTGGTTCCATCAAAATCAGTTAAAACCTGTCATTAACATCCCTGGAAGATGGGCTAGGACAACAGTTCTATTTTTTTTTTTGATTCTTTGAATTAACATGGAAATATTTTTAAAAATACTGTCCAACTTTAACTTTAAATAATCTTTTAGTGTTTATACAATCTATTCTAATTTATTTGAAATTAGACTTTAAAATGAAAGTTTGAATTAATAATTTACTGCCGTTATCTCTTTCTTCCACTGTGCAAAACAGAGTTTTGGGGCTGTGTTTAACACATACCGAAGTATCTTATTTAGCCATTAGCCAAATAATTAGTGGTGACTTGCTAATGCTTAATTAATGTATGTACTTCAGGTGCTGAGAGGACAAGCAAGATGTTCAGCACACAACTGCCTTTGAACTCAATGTTTGTTTTCCTTTTACATCAAAAGTTATTCACAGCCTGTTCATTCCCTGAGTGATGCAGTTTGTCCTGCATTAATAGGGTAACTGTAAGCTATTGTAATGTATTGTAAATGTTATGTATGGCTTAGTTGTGCAAAGATTTTCATATTGCTTTTTATTTCAATTGACATAAAAAAGCCATTTTAATCCTTCAAAAACTAAGTTTAGAATGGAATCTAGTTATCAGAGATAGAGTTTATGGCCTCTGTTTTATATAAGATTGCAAGCTCTTTGGTTATTCAGTAATAGCTTTAATTCCGTCACACTGTCACATGGTGGTGTGCAGAAACAAACGCAGCAGAATCAGGAAATAAAAGCACGCTCACATATTAAATATGCTGTCACTTTTCAGATACATAATGTAATATTCTTTAAAGTGGCTGTTTTTCTAGTTTTTCAGTTTTCTTTTTCATTGCTCCAGAATAATTTCAGTGTAATTCTGTCTTTGCAGTAGTGGAGGAAATCTATTATTACTTTTAATGACTATGAATTTATTTTTTTAAGAATCAACATCCCAATCCCCTTCCAGTGTTGTTACTGCCAGGCATCCCATTGACTTCTGCAGGAGCAGAAGGAACCTAAACTTGCATAAGTATTTATTTGTTTTCCTTTTAATGCAAAAAATCTTGCTTTGTATGATAAGTGCCTTCATTCACTTTTTCTAATGTGTAAAAAGTATTTATATCTTTAAAGATAATCTTTTATATTAAAAGGGTATTCAGAGTCAGTGAACTTGGTTTTCAAAACCAGCTTCGGTCTTTTACCTCTATTTCTGCTGCTGCTTAATGTTGAACTTCAGAATACCTCATTACCAATACAGCACAGTTATTTAATATCCCACTGGCTGAAATCTTAATGTTAGCATATGCTATTCATTTTTTTAGAACTTTGGAAATGAGGGGTGCCTTTTTAGAGATAACTGATAACATATGTCACTACCCAAATAATGTCATAAACCAGACTTGGGATAGTGGATTTCATTTAGAATAATTCTGATAAAAATGAAAGAAAATACTTGTTTCCAAAATCCAAAAGCAAATATTTGTGTACTGTTTAGAGGAAATGTCTCCATTTTGGTGCTATGTTGCCTGTATAGCTTGAAATAATAAATAAGTTATAATGTATGTGTGATAATTTAATTTAATGACTGTGACTTGTGTCTGTGAAATACAGTTGCATTTAACCCTTCTTTTTTATGCATGTTGTATGGCTTTGTGTTTCTATTTAATGTGTTCTTTATTAAGGAATACTAATGTTTAAAGTCCTCAAAATAATAAAAAAAAGAGGGTGGGTTGGTGGCTGGGAGCTAACCACTTTTACTGAAAGTCAGGGTTTTTTACCATTGCATAATCTTTGTGTTGCAATGAACTTCATGTGATATTTTAGCGACATTGTTTTCATGGGGAAAGCTCTTATAGTTGAACAGAAAAAAAAAAAACAAAAACAAAAACATTGTTACTGATAAAAGCAGCAATTGATGCTGTTGGAGAACTGGACTGGAACAGGTAGCTGGCACATGATCTTTGATGATAAAGCTTAAAGATACTAGCTCTTGAACCTTTTGCTGGAGCTGTAATCATATGGCCCAGTCCTGCTCCCACTTGGTCAATGACAAAAGACACAAAAAAATGAGGATCGTAACATAATGCTCAGCTCTTAATCTCAAAGACATAACTATTTATTATATTCCTAAAACACTTTTGCATGAGGAAGTTTGCAGAACTTTCAGACCCTCCATGTAGGAAGAGGCGAAGTACGAGGGGAACATTGTCAAAGTCAAAAAAAAAAAAAAAAAAAAAAGA
>NW_009592926.1:17561-26055 GCF_000690535.1 Cariama cristata | reverse complement strand
AGGGGGGGGGGGGAAAGCAGGTGGTCCTTAATAGCATTCCTAAGTACATATAGCCATTTAATGAGAATGAAAGGAAAATGAAGCTACTGATATATTTATTTCTCTTTTGCACAGTTAGAACTTTCAGATAAGTTGAAGGGCTCTGGGTGGTCAGATCTGTGTGAAAATCATTCTGAGCTATGTGAATATTTGTGGCAGTTTTGAAAACCCCAGTCACAACTCATAACTATTGGTTTGAAGTGTTTTTGAGACCCCAATTTAAAAGTTATTGAACATGTATTAAAGTATTAGCATTCCCTAACACTTATGAAGGTTAATACACAAATATTTTGGTTACCTGGTGTGCATTAGGAAATAAAAAAGAGTGTTGCAGTTCTCTATTACAGGAGTTCCTAGTCCTTTCTTTGAAAACTGGTGTTTGTGGGAGACTGACTCCACTAAGATAGACTGCTGTGTTGATCAGTATATGCTTTAGCATGCATCTGTCTATGGCCCTTTCACTTCAGTGAGAGCAGGATCGGGCACTTAGATTTCCTGCTTTTTTTTTGGTTTGCATGCATGCTTACGTTTATGCACATGACTGTAATGTTGGAAAGGTTGATCTGTAAGTAAATGGAAAATATACAGAGGAGTGGCTCAGGTTGAAAACAAACTGGAATTCAACATGTAAAGGTAGGTAAAATATTGTGTATCTTATTATCTAAACTATACTCGTATTTTTGTTCCCAATTAATATTTAAAATAATATGTGTTATTTTTCTTAATTCTCTAGCTGGTGTTTAGTTAAGTGCCATAGAAAGAGTTATGTTTTTGTATGCTTCTAAAAGGTTTGAAAAATTCCTGACAATACTATATCGTTCCAGTATATATTGCTTTGTATTTCCAGTTTTCTTTAAAGTTCAAATACAAAACCTTAGTTTTTAATATAAAAAGTATCACTTCACTTTTTTCAGAGTAGGCAGACACACAGAGCTCATGTATTTGTTATTCCTTTAATTTCTGAGCTACTGTTTTGCTGCTGCTAACATGGTTAAAAAATGATAAATCAGATTGCAGTTGCTGGGACCCAGTGTTTCTTTCTGCTCATGTTTAGGTTTTTGCAAGCTCGGTTAAAACTGTTTGGTCTACCATTGTAAGACTGTTATTATCTCTAGTTACTTTTATAATTGGTTAATTGAAAGAACCCTATCTCTTACGATAAAAAAGAAGAATCCGTAAAATGAAGTTTTAAATTGTGAGGAGTAAAAACAAATGCTTTTTTTCTGTGCAACCCCATTGATTGTGCAAATGTGGCTTCCACACCAGAGATCCTCCATCATGTTAAAAATATGGTCCAACTTTTATTGTGAAGAGCTATGAATAAAATGTCCCTCTCAGAGGGCGATCATTGCTTTCCAGTGAGAATGCAGATGATGTCGTTGCCATGCATTTGTTCCGTTTTCCCAAGCTCCACAAGAGGCAGGAGGCTATTCTGCCCGTGATGCGGTCTGTTAAACTGTGTCCGGTGGTTGGAAGCAACAGTGGATTCACTTTGGGTTGCTGTTTGGGTTTTGTGGAGCTTTGTGAACACAACTGCTGGATGGACACAGATACCTCTGTTGTTCTCCGTTTGGAAAATGTGTCTGGAAATTTATCCATTTATTGCAAACAGAGGAAAAAAAAAAAAACAAACCTGCATTTCTTTTGCTCATACTGGATTTCCCTAAGGTCTCCTATCTCTGCTTCTGCCGCCCTTCTTTCTTCATGCTTGCACTTTACTCGCTGTTTGTCTCCAGTGGTGCTGCCTTCATGTCATTACTTAAAGGTGTTACTAGAAATTACATGGCCATGCAATAAAGAAAGATGAGCCTTGCTGAAATCTGGCCAAGTCAGCAGTTTGACGTCTGCAATGTTGTAATGGTAAAAGTGCCTGTACCAAATACTTGCTAGGAGGTACCAAAGGCAAAGAGCAGGATTGCTGTTCAGTCTTGTGAATTTGACACACATTTATACTTGTAGGTTAAGATTTTCAGAAAGACCTAGTGAGGGTCTAGCTCTGCTCCTGTTTGCCACTGATTTCAGAAGGAAAGGTAAGGCAGAATTGTCTATTGGGGTTTGGGGTTTTTTCTTTTTTTGTTTTAATTTACCACTGTTCCTGTATTTTTAATTGTGATTTGCCTGGGCCAGCTGTCCGTTGTGTGTATATATATAATTCAACTGAGAGATGATGAAAGTTAGGTACATGTACCAGGTATGTTGTTGCAGGAGTGCTGGCTGAGCAATGTAGTTTATCTGTTCCCTCCCTTCCAGCAAATAATAAGCTGATCATACTTCTCATTGTTTTAATATATACTGTCATTAATTACAGTGATAAAGTTGCTTGAATGAGGGCTGATGGTGAAGTTCTTAGCCGAGGTACATGCTAAGAGTCGTGTCACACTCAGGACCTGCACTTGAGATAGCAGAACCTGCCAAATGGCTGCTGAAAGGAGGCAGAAATACCTGTTGTTTTTCTGATTCTCACGTGGCAACCAGATGCAACGGATTCAAATCAAGAGCAAGTAAGGCAGGCAGAATAACTATACAATTCAACTTTTACTGTAATTGAGAGATGAAATGGAACCTTTAAAGGAAGTGTTAAGAGACACCAAATGTGATATGTCATGACTGTTGAAGGAGAGCATGTTAATCATCAGCTTACGAAATTATGATTATTATTTTTAAATTTTCAAAAGTATCAAGCGGACATTAACAGAAACAAAGTATCTTCAGTTAGCACAAGGCTTGTTTTGCATCTCACTGATGCTGTCACATAACAGTGTTAGTGTCCCTGCTGCTGGTTCTCTGTTAGTTTACTGTTGTGTCTAATGCTGAGCTCTTCTTCCAGGGAAGCTGAAACCTGAAAGAAAGTAATATCTGGGGGACAGGTCCAATAAAATATGATATTCGTTTTCTGTGAAGAACTTCCCTCTTTTTCTAGCTTTTCTTGTATTTTTGCCACTGTTCTATTCATCTTATTTTCCTCCTCTTGCACTGTGCCACACAACCTTCCATCAACACCCACACTAACATCTTCGTATTCTATGTGAAATGGCTTTGCCACAACATGGAATACAACATAATTGTTCTTTAATGCCTTGGATTATACTCTTATGGAAAATGGGAAGTTGGTAGTCTCCTCCCTATATGCCATGTAGACTTATCCTTGTCCAAAATTTGAGTCAAATTTGGTTCCGTGTTATGAAACTTAGACTTGAATATTTCTTGGGCCCAGATTTTCCTTTCTGAATTATTGATTAGTATTTTTTAGGCTTCACAGTGAACTTTTTTGAAAAGCTTTTGTTTTATTTATTAGTTGTCAGTCACGCTAAAGCTGGATGTTTTTTACTTGGCATCAGGGATTTTCACTCTTTATGGCAGTAGAGTACTGGAATTGCCTCCAAACAAGTCAGACAACACTTGACTGGTGAAAGAAAAAGGATAGAAATTTGTCTACAAACAAAATTTTGTCCCTTGTAAGTAGTAAATTAGTTTATTTCTTGGGAGTAATAAGACTTCTAGATTTTTAGGAAAAAAACCCACAAAGTGCAGGAAGAGTAGTTATACAATGTGTAAAGTATGATCAGTCATTTACAGAAAAAAGTTTCTGAAAGTTTCTTTAATGAGAACACCAGAAGTAGCACCTGTGAAATACAGTTCTTTGGGCACTGAATTGTTATCTGAGCATGCCCTTGCAAAGGACGTGGATGTAACTGAATATCCACCAGGGTCTAAAGATATGGGTAGTGTAAAAGCCAAATCCTACGATTGCCAAAGTAATGTTGCAGCTGTTTTGGCAGTTCTGTTGTTCTTTTGTGTTACTGTAATAGCGAGAAGCTTGTTTGCAGATCTAATGGTGCTGTGTGTGTTACGTAGGTAAAACAAAGAGAAGGCTGCTGACGGGAAAAGCTTACAGTCTCCTGATGAGATGTATGTGGACAGGTTGGGAATGCATGGCACAGTGAAGCCTAGCTGAGTATCACGTTAGGCGGGGAGCTGAGCATGGTAACAGCCTGTTTTTCAAATGCTTTGTGGTTGGTGTCAAAAAAGGATGCCAGGCTTTAGGCAGCGATGGACAGAATGGTGGTGTTCATCGTGAGGGGGGAGGACATGACGGGGCTTTTAAAGAAAGTCCTGGTCGTCTGTTTTATTTGTGCTGAGCTTGAGGTAATGGATAGTGCTTTGAGATGTCAGAGAGGCAGGCCAAATTAAAAGACTTATTCACAAATCTAACTAGAATGAATAAATGAAATTCTGTGGATGATCATTAAGTGGAATTTCAAGAATTTCTGGTTTTGGTTTTTCCACCAGCTGCAAAGAATATGGTTGTTCATCTGCCATCCAGGCAGATTGCTGTTTTGCTGAGAAGTCTCCTTCATTAAGGCTACTGCCAGCTGCACAGGACAAAAAAATTCAGACCGTGTGGTGGCAATTTTAAATATTGTCTAAAATTCCTCTGTAGCATCATCAGTAGAGTTTGACTTCTGCAGACATGAAATCAGCTTACCTTCAAGATCTGTCCTGATGGTTCTGACTTTAATGTAATGAGAGAGTTTGTTTGGGTTGTGTTTGTTTTAATCAGGATGTCTTTATTTTTAAGAGTAACTCTTTCCTAGTAGATACCATGTATATCCTCTCGTAGCAGTTTTACCTTCCCGTTATCCACATCAATCTTAAAATCTGTCTTTAATCCTCTTTATTCCTTCTTCATTCCTACTTTTTCTATGTATGTATATGTACGTTGTTTCTCATTTATGTCCACCTATTAAATAGATATGCTTCAGCATGCTTGGAAAATAGTTATTCAGGAGTTTTCTGTTATCCATCAGGTGAAAGTTGAAATAAAATTATCTTAGAAAGATCTGACAAGGGCTGCCTTTTTATGGAGCATGCAGTACTCAACCCTGTCAGAAAAGGTATGACTGTGGACAGTGGACAGGTTGGATGACCCCAAAAGAGTGGCCGCTGTCTCCGACTGTTCTCTGCCGGCACAGGCAGACCAGCAGTGAGGTCGTACTGCAGTGCGCTCCAGGATCTCTTACGTCCATACTGGGGTCGGTTTGGAGAGCATCGGTGTTCACACCCATGATACGTACCTGGAAGCCATGGAAACCAACATATGGATGGTGGAAACCTGGTGTGTGCCTGCTTCTCACCCTGTTATGTAGCCAGACCAAAAAAAATAATGTACGGGCTGCAGATGATGATGCTTGGAGCAGATTGTTCTCTGGCTTCCATTCCACTGAGAGCAGTAGGCAGTGCAGTGACTTTGCGTGAGGAGGACTTGCCGTCCTTCCCGAGCTTCTGTGTCGAAGAAAACTGCTTCTGAAAGGCAAACTTATAGATTTCCCTCATGAAAAATAATGAGGGAACTGGCCTTTAACACTACTTTTCTTTATTAAAAAAATCTATCATGTATTCTACCCCAAATTTACCATTTTTTTATTAATTACAAGTTAATTGAGGTGAAATTATTGGGGAGGAAAAACGGTCTTTGAATTGAATTTTGAATTAAGGCTGTAAATAAGTTTAACTCAGAACAGTACTTGAAAGCTATCTGAATACAGAAGAGGTGTTCTTTTAAGTACTGTAATTTTATGCAAACTGATTTATGTATAAAAATAATATCAAATTATACTTTCTAGATGAAGTTTAGCTCAATGTTAACTAGAAAAACATGATTGTTATCTGCAGACTCTAGCTATATCTAACTCGTGTGTTAAGTATTGCAATTGAAATACTAGGGTATTTTTGGAGGATCCAGTCACAGAGGAAGGAGGATGGCTTTCTTCATGTGTTAGAATAAAGAGGCTCTGAGACTCTCCAGCCTACCTGCATGTCTACTCATAAAGATATCCCTGTAAGTCACAGCAATATTGTTGCTTATATTGGATGGAGAAGCATTTGGGGGTAAAACTTAGTTTCAGAGGCTATAACAAATTTTCTCAATAATTTAGGTGAGGGAAAGTGGTTGTGGAATCGCGGGCCATCCAGGCTTAGCAAGGAATCAGAAGGGACTTCAGGCAGCTCTAACAAGTTTGTGGAGGATTCAGTCTTAGACAGCTAATCCAAATTTGTATTTTTGTAGGTGGCAGTAGTTGCAGCAGCTAAAAATTGTGCCTTTTTTGTGGCATAGAACTGGCAGCCTGTACTGTGAAGTCTCACTGTAGAGCTTGAACAGAAGAATATCTGTATTTTTGACCTCGCTGCCTACAGCCTGGGAAAGAGCAACCATTAAACATCATGACTACCTGTTTGGCTTGGAGAGGTGTGATTGGAGCATGTGTTGCTGGGTTGTCTGTACCTGGCTTGGTTTTCAGATGTGCTGGTGGCATGCGTTGCAAATGATTTTGACAAGAAAGGGACCTGTTGGAACTCACTGGGCTTAGCTGGCTGTGCATTTGGTCATTAGAAATACAATCTTGCTTGATTTAAAAAAAAAAAAAAAGAAAAAAGAAAAAAAAAAAAAGAAAAAAGAAAAAAAAAAAGAAAAAAGTATTACTGAGCTTAGAGATCCAGTCAAATTGAGTGGTAGGAATGTCAGCTAGGTAGTGTTTGGATCAGAGGGTGGTATTGCAGCCCTAGCAGGTATATGGCTCACACTTAGAGGAGGGAAGTGTGTTTATTATTAATCTATGTCAAAGATCGTGTGACGTTTGCAGTATGATTGCAAATATTACTGCAGAAAGTAGTTTTCCTTCCAGATCTTACCTTCCAATGTCATCTAGAACTCTGCGAAGTGGGAAGGCCACAAAGAACTTGAACGAAGAAGAATAATACTGGGTATGTGCGTGTTGGGTATATGCTTTTTGTCATGGCCTATTTTAACTATAGTGCTTCAGTTGGTATACAGCATACAGTCTTGGATACCTCTTTGTAAAAAACGCTCAGACTCTTGGAGTGTTGAGAGGACAGCAACATGAATGGTAACAGACTTGGATAAAGTGGCAAATGAAGAAAGGCTGAGGTAGCTGTTTTTCAAGACCAAGTCTATAGAAGGATGGACTGAATGAGGTATTTTTCGAACACGTAATCAGTGGTTATGAAGAGGTGAGTGTTTCTGAGTCTACTAAGGGTAGAATGAGAAGTAACCGTTTTATTTAGCAGTAAGAGAGACTGTCATTAAGTCTTGAGATACTTTTTCTAACTATAAGGATGGTTATACAGTGGAAAAATGCATGCAAGGGAGGCTGTACCATCAGTGTCGTTGAAGACACAACTGACAAACTGCTGTCAGGAATGGCCCAGGTATCACTGATCCAAACTCAGAGCAGCATGATGGATTGGATGAAGTCTTTCTTCCTCCCTTCCGTTGCTATAGCTGCAAAAGCACATTTAGAAAAGTGGCAAAGCAGACTTACAGACTGCAGCTGCAAGAAGGACTTAATCAAATCAAGACATTTTCTGAACACAGAGGAATGTGATAGAGCACTGAACTTTTGAAAGGAAGCTATACTCAATGAAGTGACTTAGAAATATCTTCCAGTGTAACTTCTGTAGTTAACATAGGTGTAACTTAGATGTAACAGTAAGTCATACACATACCTCTTGGAGTTCTATCCACTGTTTCTCAGAAGTGATGGAATGTTTTGTAACCATGGTCCTTTCTGAGTGCTTGAGCTAATGGTTTGTACTTGTTTTAGTGAAGAATTACTGACTCTGAATCAAAGAAATCAGTAGGACCTAATTACAGAGTCTGTGTTGCTTCTTGATAGTAGTCCACGTTCTTAGAGGAATGAACGACTGTTTGATACTTTTGGCTGAAAAATGCTTATTTCTTGCTCAAGCTAACAGGGAGGAGGCAGGCACAAGAAGAGCTAGTTCTAATATGGCCAATGAAAAGTTGACTCTCAACTAGATAATGCTCAAAGTAATGTTTTATTAGTGTCTTGTGCAGTGGTGGTCATGGTCTACTTCTAGCATAGTTTTAAGAGCCCAAACAGATTTTTCAGCCAAACAGAGATGATCAAAATGCAGTTTGTCAGACAACTCAAGCAACCACTGTGTTTAACCCTATAGGTTTTTAATTATTCTGATCATTACATAAATTTGTCATTTTCTAAAAAACTGCTCTTCCAGTCCAGTCACAGATGTACCTGACAAAAAAAAAAGGAAGAAAATAGCTTTTAACGTTTGTAATATGTTTTATCCCTTTTCAGTGCTACTGTTGTAGTTTAACCCCAGCCGGCAGCTCAGCCCCACCCAGCCGCTCGCTCACTCCCCCCTGGTGGGATGGGGGAGAGAATCAGAAGGGTAAAAGTGAGAAAACTCTCAGGTTGGGATAGAGACAGTTTAATAGGTAAAGCAAAAGCTGCGCACACAAGCAAAGCAAACCAAGGAATTCCTTCCCCACTTCCCATGGACAGGCCGGTGTTCAGCCATGTCCAGGAAATCAGAGCTCCGACACCCATAACAGTGACTTGGGAAGACAAACGCCATCACTCCCAATGTCTCCCCCTTCCTCCTTCTTCCCACA
>NW_009592926.1:0-17386 GCF_000690535.1 Cariama cristata | reverse complement strand
AAACATCCCTGGGTTATCAACACTGTTTCTAGGACAAATCCGAACCTTGCACTATACTAGCTAGGCTGAAGAAAATTAAGTCTATCCCAACCAAAACCAGTATGGCTACAGCACTGCTTTTAGTCAGTCATTTATATTTTAAGTCCCTGTGTATCTAACATGAGTACAAAAAGAAACTGTTCTATGCTGTCCACTTACTGGTCTGTTTTTCAGTATCCAGAAGCCCACGGAGCTACCAGCTAAGCTACACAAAACATTCCCTTGAAAGAAAAGGTTAAGAAAATTTAGGACAGAATCCACCAAATAATCCAAGGTCTTCAACGTTTCAATGAAATAATAATAGCAAAAGAATCAAAAAGCTTTCAGTGAAACTCTGCATGTCAGCTGCAGAAAGAGCCTTAATTTGGTAGGACCTGCTGATGGTGTGCCTGTCTGAGTCCGTCTGTGCCGCAGAAAGCACCGGGAGTTTTGCAGGGCTGATCCTCACAGAACTTTATTACTATGAAAAAAAACCCAAACAGATGAATCCTACTTACCAATGTTATGAATGACTTTGAACAATAGTAATCAAGTCCAGGTTTTTACTGTACTTTTATATTTTTAAAAGAACCTGACATATGGGAAGTATTACTTTAGCCAATGTTGAGACAAGTGCTGGAGTTTCTGTGTAAAATGGTTACAGGATGGTTTTTTAAACTTGCATTTTTTTTAAAGAAATGTTTTGAGATTTGAAGTTCTTACAGATTTTTTTTTTCCTACACGTGCAATATGCAGAAAACATATGGAAAATGTACTGTCCATAAGCCACCAGTTGTGTGGAATGTCATACAAGTGAAGCCACGTTATAGACGTATTGGGCCCTAAGGACTACGTTGTTCTTGACCGTGTTCAAGTTTGAACAGAAGGAGGTTGAGCAGCCAGAGAGTTCAGTGCGGTTGTACTTTGCCCAGTCAGGAGAGTTAAGACATGGGAAGATCCCTACCAGAGCATCTCTCAGGACAGGATGGGCACCAAGCAGTGAGAGGACCATGGTCCACAGAGAGCGTGTAATCATGCGGCAGCAGCTCCAAGAAGGAACACAGGCTCGTGAAGGGCAAAAATCAGCCTTGTAAGGAACATGCTGTAGGCAAGATGCAACAAAAGGACACGAGTGGCTTCCAGAGCACAGAACAAGGCCTTGCTCCTGCACAAGTCAGAATTTGATGCTTCTTAGGGATGATGCAAAGCTGAAAGGAAGCTAGAAAGGCGGGTGTCAGGGCAGTGTGTGCAATATGCAGCTCTCTAAGGAAAACACTGGTGGTGGAGATAGAGGTCAGTGCGAGATGCCTCCCTGCAGGCTGTATTTAAAGCCGTTAGCTGCTTGGGAGTCCCACTCAGGGATCCTTTGTGGAACCTGTGTTTTTCATTCAAAGAACTGAGCAGGAGCTATGCTCTGCCCTTACAGAAAAGTTAAGAGGCATCCCCTGCTTTGATTAAAGCTTTTGATTCAGTATTTGAGAGACTTGGTTTGCTTTCTTTGGTATTCATTCTCTGTGCTGGAAGACAGGCAACCCTTATCTACTTGTCAGGGGTCTCCCGCGAGAAACTGTATTGGACAGTGGTCTTCATTTCTCTTGCCGAAGGTGGGTCACTATCCAGTAAAGAACACAGCTGAACCTACCTGCATCGGATGCCGAGGTATTCTGGGAGGAAAAGGTCCCCAAAAGTACTATTTTTATATACTATCTAAGGAATGAAGCCAGAATATGCCCAATTTCAGGAGAATATTGTACCTACAGAGTAATATACCCTCTTGAACATCCCATTGATGATCCTGGATCATCTGCATCCAGGGTGAGTGCATTAGCTTTTTCATGTGTTAAAGAAAAGAAATTAAGAGCATTTCTCTTTCTTTGGTTGCACTAAATATCATCTATCCCTGTGTTTTGTAATGTGCCTCATTCACCTGCTCTGTGCTCAGTGCACTCTTGAAGCAATTGCTTTCTTTTTTTAACTTGTTAGTGGAAATAGAGGGAAACCTGTTTTCAGGATGCTGGTTGTCGTTATGGGCAGGTAAAGCGCTGAGCTGCTCAGTCTGTTAAAAGGATTGTGCATGCTTGTAGAATTGGACTGCTCAGCACCAAAGGAACTTTTTAAGGTCTTGGACTGTGGCTGAGGGCAGCCTAGGTGCTTCTGTAGCTGGTACGTATGCAAGGCTTTAAGAATAACAATCCTGGAATTAGTTGCCTAAATTTTACCAAGGTCCCATTGAAATTGTAAAGGGTCTGACGCTCAGAGATACTTCGGTGTCTGTCCCTCTCGCTGGTGTTGGCGGGAGGTGCTCGCTGCAGCAGGTACGAGAATCTGACCCTGGGGGACCGCGCTGAAGCGGGCAGGAGCTGTAGTTCTCGAAAACTTACGCTTTGTAAGGTTTTCATGCGCTTAAGTTTTTTTTCAACGTAATCCCAACCTGTTGAACATGTCTTGTTAGGTTGTTAAAGATAATGTTAAATTAACATGGAGTGAAAAAAACTCTCTGGGAGAAGCTGTTTAAATCTGGATATTTTCTTGGTATGAGTTGGAAACAATCTGTTAATGTCTCTTAGAGCAAGGAAAAAAATTCAGATGATTTATCCGTAGTTACATTGCTGGCAAGTTAAATTATATTTCTTATAATTAAATGATTTTTTTAAATACAAAAGTAGTTTTTAAATAATAGGAAATAATTTCTACCTACAGATTTTCAATGTCTTTTGCTTGTGTTTCTGCATTAAACATTAAGATAACAACAGGTTTCAGCTAGCTTGCATCATCAAAGCTAAACAGTATTTGTCTGAAAGAAAGTTTTAGTAGTATTGGAAATAACTGTTCATAAAGCCTCTGTTATTCTGAACATCCAGACTGGTATTTTCCTTTCTGAACTCCCTCTTCAGCTTCCCATCTATTATAATTGAAAACAAATGTGGATTCTCTTAATTCCTGTATAATTGTGCTCTACTTAAAAAATTCAGTAGAACATCTTTATGAAAGAGAACTGCAAATAATCTCTTTATACAGGCATTGCTCTGCAACTACTAAAAATATAATAGGCTAACAACACACAAATCTTCAATTTCTTTCCTTAGAAAAAGGAATAGCACAAATTATAAATATTCAGTTAGGCCATTTAAATATAAAAGAGATGTAACTCAGTTGAGTTTGGACCGGGGGGGGGAGGGGGAACGGGACACCAAACAAAAAACACCAACAAAAAACCGCCAGACCCAATTCTAACCTGTGTAGAAGTAAACATGTAATGTTGTATCTAGTGGGTAGAGGTATTATTGGAACAACTTTAGACTGAGGTGCAGGGTAAAAGATTTCTTAGCCTATTTTATTGGTATTAGCAGCCGTTAGCCCCATACAGCAAATCTTGTTTTTGTTGAATAAAAGATAGCTGCACAAGCTGCATAAACACCTACGTGTGTGTCCTGAAAAGCGTTGTGTTGGTACCTGATGTTGAGGGCAATGAGAAATTAGAGAGCGAGATGACTCCGTGCTGTGGCATCCTCCGCTCCTGAGGCGGAGACTTCTGAGGACCCTTCCCTGGGCGCGGGCCGCCGACCCCGGGAGAAGCGGGGGGCTCGGCCCCAAAGCCCCTGGAGCCCCCTCTGTGCTTCACGGGGGAAACCGGGGAGGAAGGGCGGGCATGTGGTGTTTGCCTGGCACATCATAGCGGGGGGGAAGGCTACAAACTGCTGAAAAAGGAAAAGGAAGGCTCTTCAGGGTTTAGGGGTCCTTTGTGGCCTCAGGGGGTGTCGGGGGGAGTGGGGTCGTGTCTGTCGTGGCAACTTTCTGGAGCAAACAGAATACCGGGACGGCGGGGCAAGGCCGTGCCTCTGGGGACTGCACCATCACCTATAGCATCTACGTTATACCGCGTCTCTTGCCTCTGTCCCGTACAGCAAGACGTCCAAAGCTCCTGGAAGGGAGGTGCTGGAGCAAACAGGGCTTTGTAGCCAAATAGCTGGAAACATGCATACCCATGATTTTGCGTTTGTTCTCTCTTTAATTCTTATCATAAAGCGTAACGCTTAGATGGAAATAGCAATATACGTACTGGAAACATGCTGCTAGAGCGTGTTCTTGCGAGATCATAACATCAAACTGTTTGCTGCATGGATTCGGATGGCTGAGCTCAGGTATTTGTCAACGATGACACGGATGAATGAAGGCATGAGATGTTTGACATCTGATCGGTAACGCTCAGTACAAGAGAGCTTACACAGAAATTTCAGATACATACTGTAGATGTTACATCATAATACAGCAACTTATTCCTGTAAACAGAGTCCGTTTTGGGTGAGGCCACAGCTTCTTTTGGTTTTCTTATTACTTTGAGATATTTAGTAAAGTAATGAAATACACTTTTCTTTTCAGTGTTCTGTTTCCTGTGGAAAAGGTTTGAAGTTTCGTGATGTGCATTGTTTTAATAGCTTCCAAGCTAAAATAGAGGAAGGAAACTGCAGACATTTAAAAAAACCACGGACGTACAAAATATGTAGAGCTGGAAGATGTCCTGCTTGGAAGGCCAGCAGATGGAAAGAGGTATGTAAAATCTGCTATAATTATGTTCTGTGTGAGAGTACAAGACAAGATCGTATTCATGACACCCTGCTCCAATGGAAGTAATTGTCAGGAAGCTGGTTTTTTATATGCATATCGCAATTAAATCTACAAATTAGTATGTAGTTCATTATATTTTCTTTTAAAAGTAGTTAAAAGTAGATACTGTGAAAACTGAAAGTATTTGGTAATCTGAACCTTGTACTGAATAGGTACCTTGTAAATTCAAGACAACTGTAAATTTTTTAAGTTTACTCCTTGCCTTCACTGATGAATTCAGTAGTACCACTGTAACTGCTGTCATAGTCTGAATATTGAAGTGAAGCCAGGGTTGTGGGGAAAGGAGAAGAAGGGATTGTGGGCACAGGTGCTGGCCTTTTCCCTGGTTCGGTCCTGTAAAAGGTCTCTCACCTTGTTGTGAAATTGTGTGTCACTGATCACGTGGCGATAGTTTGCATTTCACTCGCTCTTTCAAAATACAGTTCCCCACACTGATAAAGACACATGACCACTCTCCACAACTTGGCCACGCTGGCTAGAGCAATACCTGCTCTGTGATTAGGCTTGAGTCTGTAGGCAGGCTTTGGGACCTAATCGTGCTTCTGCCTAGGGTAGAAGGGGGCTGTCTATCTCGGCAAGCCTTGGTGTTGTAGTCAAATGACTTTGGCCAGGAAGGAGGAAAAGAGGCATGTGGCAGGAGGCAGGACCTTTTTAAGCTCCTCACGATTCAAAATCCTTAGTACTACCTGCAAAAGAAAGAGAAGTACCCTCAAAAGACTGCACCATTTGCAAGATTTTTCTAACCTGAAATACTGAGATTTTTTTCTTTCATTTCAATATTTGCATTTTAAAACAACAGACAAGACCGTCAGTCTGTAATAAAGAAATGATGAAAACTCAGATTTTAAACTGTTTGGTCTTACAAAAAATGTAAACTTTTGCTTTGCGTATGCCTATAGTGCATGTTCCTACCATGAATTAAGATAAGCAGCAAGATCAGTCTAGGTAACTCCGATGCATTTATTTTCCATATTTCTTATAAATTTTTATTTTCATTGTAGTTTTAAATTTTCAACATAAATTTCTTCAGATACAATGAAACACTAGTATGGTAGGGGCCATGAAGTATCCTAAGAACTTGTAATAATGGCAACTGTACCACCTTCTGGAGACTGTCTCGTTTCACACTGACATAACTAATTTTGATCAATTTTAGTGTTCTGTATCCTGTGGAGTGGGGTTTCAGCAAAGGGACATCTACTGCCAGCTGACGGGCCTGGGTCAAGTGAGCGAAGCAATGTGTGATGGTGATGCTCGGCCCGCTAGCAAGAGGCATTGCTGGCTGCCTGCCTGCCCGCGATACCAGTGGTTGGCAGATGAATGGGAAGATGTAAGTAAGGCTTTCAACTGGTACGAAGTAGCTGAGTGATGTCAAAAGTTCCCCCCCGCATTTGGTTAAATTTCTAATAGCCGTTATGTTGCAGAGTAAGTGACCATGCTGAATATTTTGAAGGTCAGGCTTGCAAAACTGAAAAAAAAAAAGTGACAAAAAATGTCAAAGGCTTTGTTTACTCTCTTATACAGGATTTGCTCGTCTACTGGTGTAGACAAAAGCTCTCGTGGAGTTCTGAGCAGGTCTCTATTAATAGAACTGTGTAACTTGAATCCGGAGTTCTTTACATAGTGCATAAAACGTTTAATAAAACCTCATTATGAAATATCATTTGAAAAATCCCACTTTTTAAGAACAGAGATACAAATGAAATGTCAGCTGGAAGTAAAAACCTCAGAGGTAAAACCTTTGGCAACAGTTTTTCCAAGAAGATCTGTTTGGAAGACTGACCGGAAAAGATAAGCAAAATAAAACTCAGCATTCTCCTATCAAATATGCATTTTCATATTTAAGAAAATCTAAAGATACCCTCAGGAGAGAGCTGTCACTTTTAAAGATGTGATGACTATTTTCTACATGTTAAAAATTTAATAGCTTTTTTCTCTATGTGTGCAAATATACGAACATATATAGAGTTAATACCAAAATTTATGTATAATTCCTGAAATGGTGTACAGAAGAGCCTGTCTCTTACTGTAACACTAAACAAAACCCCAGTTTGTTTGTTTGTGGCATCTTGATAACCTGCACTATTAAATTTCGTAGGGCAATCCCCCTGAAACTTTGAATATGAAGACTCAAAAGTCTCAGGGACACAATGCTGTAGAAGTGACTACTGTTAATATAGAAATCATTTGTTGATGCTCTGCAAAACCTGGATTATATTCATGCAGTTCGGACATAAATATTCCTCTGTTAAGCTATAGTGAAGGAAAGCTGACAATGTATGTTTCTTCCAAGTGTTCTCTTCTCAGATGTAGCTGTTAAAATCAGGAATTGGTGGAAGTGGCTCAGAATGTCCTTTTAGCACAAATACAGACTCTGAGAATGAGGGTGAATTTTCCTTTCCCGTCAAACTTTCGTATATTCCAGCTGGGTATTTGGAGCTCTCCGCTACAAATGCATTGCGTTTCACTGCATCTTCTGGCTAGTGGCATCTTCTACATGGATATTGCCGTTTGCCTGAAATTCCTGCGTTCAGTCCCCTTCTCTCACCAGATTCATATATAGCCCCGTACATCTAGTATTAATAGTAGTTCAAGTGTTTATCCATCTGTATTGCACTCCCGGTGCAGTACGTCCTCCACCAAACTCACAATATTTTGCAGAGCTGTCTCAGCTCTGAGTGCTTGTGTGTCATTTCTCACCTCACCAGTCACAGCAGAGCAGAACATTTTCCAGATCTAGCGTGTCTCTAGCGTGTCACCAGGAGGCTGGATGATAGCAGCAACCAGTATCCTCCTACCAAATATCGATTTTCACACTAAAGAGAAGAACGTCTACAAGCCTAATGTATAAAGCATAATGAAAATGATTCTTCTGTCTGTCCCCATTATCCCATGACTGTGTTATCCCTTACGTGCCTAACACCCTGAGCTGCTCCATGCCCTTAAAAGATGAGGTGTTTCTGTAAGCTGCACCAGCCAACTGTGCCCACACTCCTTCCCCTGATGCAAGTCCACACAACGTTTTCATTCTCTGAGTGACGAGGTTTCTTAAAGGCTTAATGCATGTATGGCTTCTGTTGCTGGGCCACAGTCTCTTGTGGACCTTTGGGGAGGTAAGCCTCTCGCTGATTTACTCTCATTGCTCTCCCTGATCTCCTGCCATCCTCTTTGTCACCTCATCTTTTCCACAAAGGCGGCAATCACTCAGCAAGACTGGGGGATTATACCCACTTCATGCCCTAATCATGAGTCAATGCTTAAATTTCTCCTTCAGGTCTTAGGACCTTACTTCTACCTAATGCAAGTGAATTTTTGTTGGATTTTTTTTTTCCCCTCAAGACTCCTTCCCCTGCACCCCCCTCACCCCCCCAAGAGTGATGACAGGCTGCTCCTCAGGTGTAATACAACTGTTGTTTCTCCACATCAATAAGGTGATGTTACTGATTGTTTTGCCTATTAACTTGTTGCTCATGTGGAGCGAATAAAAAGCTAAAGCTTTTCATCTGAATGATTGCTTATCTGGGTCTCTGCACGTTTAGAGCTTTCAGGTCACGTGAAGTCTGTAAGCCCAGGTGTATATTTTGCAGCTTCTTTCAATAATGAACTTATGTCAGTGAAATTTGTGGAGCAGTTCCTTGGGCTCAGTGCTTGCTCATCTGAGACACCCGTAGCTGGGGACGTGCTCTTGATAGGTATTCCTTAGCCTGAACCTCCCCGTTTCTGGGATCTGGTGGCAGCGAGGTTCTCGCCCTGTCCTGGCAGAACTGTGACGACTCCATCCCACCAGCCCACCGTGGGCAGGGGTCTGAGGACACTCAGGGCAAAGGCACAGCCTCCACGGGTACTGCTGCCCAAAGCTGCCGCTGGCTTCATTAATACGCAGCTGTGGTTTGTTTTCTTTTATCAGCATAAAGTCATGTGCGTGCTATGTGCTTCAAGGGATTCTTTTTGCGTTGTTTTCAAGACTAATTTACTGCTTTCATATTTCACTGAAATCCTTTTTTGGCTCTTCCCTTTTTCGTATAGAAGAACTTTTTCACTCAACCTGTCATCTTGGCCTGACACTTTCATTTTCTCATCTGTCTTGCCCGACAGTTAGTTTCATGTCATTATACACCATTGTTTTTTCAGCTGATTAGAGGTACCTGAACTTTGAAAACAAAGTAGAGGATTTTGATTCAGTCTGACACTGACAGCAGATGTCATAGAAGGTGTTGCTGTCTGGGTTTTACTGGTGTGTGGCAATCAGCAGATAACTCTGTTCTGTAAATGGCTAGTTTAAGTACAAAAACTGTGACTGTTTTTCTCACTCTCAGTGCTCAGCATCGTATAGAAGAAAGGAACTACACCGGAAGGTTAAGTGTGTGGCTGAAAATCAGTTCCAAGTGGATGAAAGCCTCTGTGATCCTGCCACAAAGCCTCCATCAACCAAAAACTGCAGGGTAGCTCCCTCTAAATATGTTGTGCTTACAGGAGACCTGTCACAGGTAAACGAACTATACTGCTCACACATCTTTCACGTAACTTTACATTTAAGATTGCAATATTGCTGTACAATGTACATTATGTGTGCAGAGAAAAAAAAAATTTATATTTTCATCTGAACACGGATGACTAAACTTTCTCCACATTGAACCTTCCAGTCAGCCGTGTGTGATTTATTGTAGTGACTGTTACCAGTCTTCTGGTAGTCCCCTGGCACCTGTGAACACCAGGTAGAGAACAGCCCCTACCACAGGATTCCTTCACTGGTTCCCAGGAATCTCTCTTGCAAGCTGATCTCACTGAGGCGAACAAAAATCTTTCCCTTGCATTCCGTGACGTGATGGATCAGTGCCTTGTCTCCCGTGCACACCTGCACTCCCTACGGCCGCGTGTCCGTGTGCGTGCTGAGCTGAGAGGGGGCAACGCCAACGGCTCTGGAGCCTCCGGGAGCTCCGAGAAAAGGGCAGCACGGGACTTTCCATCTCCTTGCACCCCTAAGTGTTGTGGACCTTCACTTCTGCACACTGATATACCAGCCCCAAGGTGGCACGCATCAGATCACAGGCTTTTGCCAAAGCGAGGACCAGAGCTGACTTATCTGTAATTGCAATGCTGCGGAACGGTTGTTTCACAGAAATAATGCCTGTGTTTGGGGATTTTATTTCAGTGCTCAGCCAGCTGTGGGATTGGTCACCAGCAGAGGATCACATACTGTGTTGGAATCCATTCTGTTCAAAATCAGCATGCCCGTGGCCTTCGGACTGTGGCGTACCGAGACTGCCCGGTAGAGCCATCCCCATACACTTATAAATGTAATATCAAAGGATGTTCACAGGCGGCTACCTGGAGAGTGGGGAAGTGGACCCAAGTGAGTACAGATGTGCAAACTCATTTTCGATAGCTGTTTCAAACAGAAATGAATGCCAAGACTAATTTGCTGACATAATTATGTTGGTTATTTACTGAACTAACCCTTGCTGGCTATCCACACCTAGTGCTCAGTGTCCTGTGGAGTGGGGGTAAAGGAGAGAACCGTAGCATGTATGACTGAAAATGGCTTATCCAGCGACTTGTGCCTGCCACGTTTAAAACCAAATACCAGAAAGCTCTGCCGTGAGGAAGAATGTAAGTGATAGCTCTAATTTTCAGCTGAAATTAATGCTTTCTCAGGTTACTTATATAAAAGCTATAAAGATATTTGGAGCAGAATTATGCAAAAGTAAGTCCTAAAACTAAGCTCTATTCATGAAATATATTAATATGATTTAATCATTCATTTTGAAGGTGAAATTCTTACCACCTGCAAAGATATCCAGATTAAAAAAGGGATTAGAAAGGATGGTGAATACCTACTTGATGTTAAGGGAAGGATGATAAAGGTACTCTTAATATTTATGAGTTTTATGAGCACATATTTTTATGAAATAATACTTTTCTAATAAAGATTTTGGTAAAGGGTTGCATTTTCTCTTCCAGATTTATTGCTCAGGCATGCACTTAGAGAATCCCAAAGAATATTTGACATTGGTAAAAGGTGAAGCAGACAACTTTTCTGAAGTATATGGATTCAGGTACAAAAGTGGTTTTGCAACTTTATGAAGTGCATTTATTCCTTCCAAAATAAAAGAATAAAATAATACTTGCCTTTTCTGAGAACAGAAGAGTAGACTTTTTTCCCTCGATTTGCTGTTTTGAATATCCAGACATATGAACACACATGCAGAAATGTGGATACTTCCAGGCTGAAGTTGTGTTAATTGAACTAAATGATTGTAAAAATTTTCTGTCTTGACTTTAGTAGAAATTACTTCGATCCATGCTAGTGTTTCAGATGAGCCAAGATTAATAGCCAGGCTTCTTGTTCAGTAACTGTTTGGTATTTTTTATGTAGCATGGTGCAATGCAATTAATTTTCACTATGATGTTGTGTTATGGAAAAATGTCAAAAGGAAAACTAAATCTTTGCTATTCTCTAGGCTGCAGAATCCATATGAATGTCCTTTCAATGGAAGCAGAAGGCAAGACTGTGCCTGTCGAAATGATTACCTTGCAGCTGGCTTCACGGTTTTTAGCAAAATAAGATTTGATGTAGCTTCCATGCAAATTAAAAGTAAGCATTTTGGCAGTTGTAACCAGTGTGAGTGTTCTATTGAAATTGCACGTGGTCATAATTACCAAATTACCATTTTGACGCACTTATAGATCCAGTTGTGCCATTTTTGGGCAAACAACATTCTTATTTGCTTTAGGAATTCAATGGGAATTTCAAAGAAAAAAAAAATAATCAAGAAACCACCACTGCTTCCCTTGTTAGTTTGCCCCAAGTAGTCAAGTGGCACGAATCTTGCAGATTCCTATTTTATATGTGAGCTAGCTTCAGTTTCTAAGGTTTTGTTCCCCTTATTCCATTTCCTTTTAGTCCCTGGCGAATTTTTCTTGGGAAAGTCGTCCTGTGCCGTAGTTAGTCCCTTCTCAACCCTTGGCAGACCTACAAAAATGACAGAGAATCTTGTGGCACTTTCCAGCCCCTCGTGAAAGTACCAAGGTGGCCCACAACCAGCCCCCCTGGAGCTGTGTCCAAGGGCACGTCCCTCCTCCTCCTCACCCCCTCCTATCTCAGAAATAAAACTGGGCTTGTAGCTTGGACTGATGTTGCGTTAACCAAAATGGACCATTTAAAATGTGGTTTCTAAAAAACCAACCCAAAACACACACAAAAACCCCCTCCAAACAAACAACAAACCACCCCCCCCAATCCAAAACACCCCCGTACTAATGCTTTTTCACGCTGTTTTCACCTGAACTTCTACGGCAGCGTTCACTGTTAAGTAATTTTCTGTTTTCTAGCCACAGATTTTCTTTTTGCTCAGACTATACTTGGGAGAGCAGTCCCGTTTGCTACGGCTGGAGATTGCTACAGTGCTGCCAGATGTCCACAGGTATTTATGGGGTTTTATCCCCTTGAAACGCACACGTAAGGGGGGGCGGGTTTTTGGGGGGGGATCTGTGTGACTGGTTTGGAGCTGCAAGGTTCTACACCAATCTCCTATTCTGTCTAGTCTGTGTACTACATTAACAAGTATTTTTTCTCTACTCTTTTCTCTCCTGTTCCACTGTCTTCCCCCCTGCCTCCCCCCGTTTCTCCCTCAAATTGTTTACCCCACACTTGCCCTCTAGGCTCCTCGTCTGTATATCCAGCTTTCTACAGATTTCATGTCTTGCTCTCCCTCCCTCTGGGCGTGATGTATCCTTTGTTTCCCCTGATCCCTTCTCAATCCTTGTTCTCCCTTAGTGACTTTCCTTTTCCATAATCCTGCAGAATTTTCTTATCTTTTCTCTCTCTCCTGGTGCTTCATATCTTTGAAGACTACCAGAGGAAATCCTGTTTAGCAGTATAATTTAAAATTTATGCATCCATTTGTGTGTCTATGTTAGTATTTTAGTTGGGATTGAATTGTGTTTTTTAAGGTAATCCCTATATTGACCCAGTTTACTGTTTGTTGGCTCACATCATGGAGCAGTCTTGAGAGAGATGAACGGGATGCCTTCTGGATGAAACTAAATCAAACAACGAGCTCCAGAAGAAGGATCTTAATGCACTCTATCTGCTAATGAGGATTCAGTCTATGGGACTAGATGAGAGCTAGTCCAAAGTAAAACCCCGACCTGTGTACTGTATACAGACGTCGGGCTCTCTGACCCAACGTTTTCACTCTACGGATCTGCTCATCCTGCAGTCTCTCTGCTAACGCAGACGTAGCCCTAGTCTGAACCAGGCAACCTAGGCTGCCTTTGGAGCCCGTTGGCAGCAGTGGGATTCCCTAGAAACCAGTTCAGCTAATCTTACCCAGTTAGACACCTTAGAATGAGGTCAGCCGTCCTCTGCAAGTGCGTCCTTCTTTTCACTGATTATAAAGGGAGTTAAGATCGACTAGCTCAGACTTGCATGGAGGTCAGTGCCTGTTGTCCATCTGTCCTAGGTGCTTAAACTTAGGACAGGCTATGTGGGTGGATGCATTCAAGGACAGTTAGAGACAATTTAGGTACAATTTAGGTACGAATGAAGTCCCTAAGTGAGGCAGACTTAACCCCTGACAAGAAAACATTACAGTGTTGGATACCTTCAGCCTGCAAACTCTTTGGGCTTAGTACAAATCTATTTGCAATCTGTAACTGCTGCTGGGAAGCTGTTCTGCTTACGTGGTTTTGCACTGACGCATTTCTGTCTCTAAGATCTGCACCGAAAGTGACACTTAATGGAGTAAAAAGGCCTCCATGCCCGCACTCTGTCCCTGAAATCTGTTCCTGGCCTTGAGTATGCTGCATGACGCATCAGACAGCTGTTAAGCTGTCATTATAATTGTACATAGCTCTTCCCATTTATTTTTGCAAAATGATATCACCGGGAATGACGTTACTTTGGGCCTGTTAATTGTGGAAAGCTTTCCACGCTGTTTGTATGAATTTCCTCCAGATGCTTTGTCCATTAAATGGAAATCTCTCACTTTTGGGGCACTTGAAGACCAACCTGCCCTATGCATATAAGCTTATGTTAGCTCATCCTGAGTATCTGAGTGCTATGAGCACGGCAACTTTACGTAGAAGTGCTCTCAAAACAAATCTGCCATACTGACCAATAAAAGACTGAATTTTTGTGAAGGAATTTCAGTGAATCACAACAATAAAGGCTGAATGCTGTATTTTTATACACGCACACATACATCTACCCACACAAATATTTATATATATAAAAATATTTTTAAAAATCTGACTATGATGATATTAAGCAATAAAATACAGAAGCTACCATATGTAATAGAAATGTTATCCTTGCTAAAGCTTTGATCTCAGGATTTAGGCAATTTTAACTAGGTCTGAATACAGAAATTCAGGCCTTCAGTGAGTTGTATGGAGGTGCGCAGGAGTCTTCTGATTGTAGTGCTGCCTAAACTGATCATCGGGCTCTTTGCGGAGGTAGTACTGCTTTCCACATACTGCAATTCTGTGTGAATGCAATTTAGTAATCTTCTGTACCCCAGTTTGTTTACCAAGGCAGTGCAGTTTGTTGCTTTTAATACATTTCTTATTCTCATATGAACTGACTGTTTTAAACCTACTTTTCAGAGTATGTATTTGCGTAGGCAAATATTTTAGAATCAATAAACTGTCTTGAATGGTTTATATTGCAGACATTGCACTTAGCAATGAATTTATTTATTTTAACCTCCACTTATATTTGTGTTCAATTACATTATTTGTTATACTGAAAAAGAAATGGAAGATAAGATGATGATGCTTCGACAGTGCACTTGCAAAATTTGGGAATTAGATGGCTAAGAAGTGATTTGTCCATAATTGGCAGATGGCAGTAGGTCCTGACCATGTTATTTCCAAAAAGTTCAGGCACTTTAAAAAAAAAAAAAAATCTTTCAAGAAAGCCAGCCTAATTCTTGCGTGTTACAAGTCTGTACTTTTTGTAAATCAAAACTTAGTATGTAGAAAGGAGGCT
The DNA here is from genome assembly GCF_000690535.1 of Cariama cristata. NCBI lineage: Eukaryota > Metazoa > Chordata > Aves > Cariamiformes > Cariamidae > Cariama > Cariama cristata. The sequence continues at coordinate 2,748 of NW_009592926.1, read as the reverse complement.
AAAATAATTTGGCTTGTCTGATATTAGTTCTGTATTCAGACTCTGCAGGCAGATGCTGCAGGTCAACTGATGCACAGGTGCTACTTACTGCAGAATAACTTGGTTGTCGGTCTGTGTCCTGAGCGTCCAAAAAAAGGGTGTAGTGCAGTGTAACTAACCCAGGTTAAGTACACACCTTTGAGTACTTCATGTCTAGGTATACCCTAAGTGATACGTGCAGATATACCAATGTAAAGTGTTTTAGTGTTTTGAACTCTGTTTATCAGCTCTGTATTTTACCTTTTGCTTTTTTTTTGTGTGTGTGTTAGGGACAGTTCAGCATTAATTTGGCTGGTACGGGTCTGAGATTATCCAGTACAGTAAGGTGGATTGCTCAGGGCAACTACGCAACTGCTGACATACACAGATCCCACGTAAGTCAATGTGGTTTTCCTTTACCTCCTCTTATGGCTCACAGTATTATGCCTCCAGGTGTGTCTGGAGTGATGACTCTGTAGTGAAAGCTACTTGTGAATCAAAAGTAGTGCTCAAGGTCTCTAACCCATCTAAGTCATCTTCCAGATGTAATGCAAAAACTATGTTTAGTCACACTGCCCAGAATCGAATCCAGATAAACACTGCCTGCCTACCCTTCATTTACTGATTTTATTAAAAGTTTATTAAAAGTTTTGAAGATACTTAGTAATACTTTAAAAAAAAAAAAAAAAACAGAATACCCCAAGGAAACATTTCTTTAGAGTTACCCTACTACAGAGGATCCTTACAGATGGTTCACCTCCAACTTGATTTGTGAGGGAAACCAAAAGAGCAGTTGAGCAGGAGCAGTAAGCATGCACAGTTTAAGACAACACTGGATGGTAAGCCAGGAGAGAAGGTATCCAGCGATACTGATAAAGGATCTCTGGGCCTGTGTTGCTAATTTGATGCTGTCTCTTGATTTAGTGTTTGTAGGTACGACTTGTCAAAACTTCTGTTGTGTGCAAACCTCGAGGAGCCTTTTGTACAACTGTGATTTCTATCGCTTTTCTTGATTGACTGCTCTCTTTGTCTAATTCCCAGGATGGTACTAAAATATATGGAAGATGTGGAGGATTTTGTGGAAAATGTATTCCTAACGCAATTATTGGTCTCCAGCTTCAAATACAGTGAGAACTCTGATGTGGTAAGAGCATCAAAGCAGGGACATCAGCCGTTTAGGCATAAATTGTAGGTGCTGTGTAATATACATATATTTTAATTCTTTCATCTCTGTAATGATCATTACTGTAATAGTACTAAGAATTCCTGTTTTCTTCAGTGTTTATTCAGAGATGTATTATCTGTTTGTGGGATAGCAAGTGCATAAATCAGTCATAAACCTTCAGGTTTTAATGGAGAGGCATTCATTCAAGATACAGTGTATATTAGCAAATAAATTGCTCTGAGGTTACTACCATGGGTAGCGCTCTAAATTGTACTGTAATTGTAATACTCTACCTGCAACTAATCAGTGCAATTCTTTATGCAGTATTCAGTAAAATTTATACCGTACTGGTTTTCTTGATCAACTGTACTAAAATATAGAAAGGAAAGAGTTATTGCTATGTAGAGAAGACAGGTAATAATTTCAAATACTTCCAATTTTGTGAAACCTTTTAGGAATTATCTGTCAAAAACTTACAGCAGAAACATATATAACCAACATACTTGAGCTAGTTTCTATAGATCTGTGTGTTTCTCTGCCAGTAAAAGCATTTTTTTCCCCATCCCTGTCATTATATTCTTTGTGGCGCTCAAATACTAGCAGTAATCCTGAGAAGTGTGGTTTAAGCTCTGTAGTCTCTATAGCACATGTTAAACATCTAGGCTTAGTTTTGTTGTGGTTACAGGAAAAAAAAAATAAGGAAACAAATTGCTTGGAAATCCGATTTTAAATCCTTGCCTCTCATCCAAGTATACTGTAAAAGCAGTGTATTCTGTTTACCGTAGCATCTTGTTATGTGCTTGTATGAATAGGTATTTACTAAACACTTTCTGTATGGGCCTCACTCCTTTATACTGGCCGATGGCATAGTAGGGAAGGCTGTAGTGCGCATCCCTCTCGTAGTCCAATTCAATGTAGTTTTCAGTGACATCAGTGAAAACCCCGGGCAGAGGCAGCATCAAGCCCTACAGTGGTTTTGCTGTCCATCTTTGACTCAGTTTAATTTTTCAATATTTGTAAATACAATTCTAACATTCGCTAGTTAAAATTACTTCTTCCAGAAAAGTAAGTGTATGAAAGAGTTACAAGGTCTTAAAAATGATCTAGCTCTTTGATTTGTTGTTTTGTATTACTTTACAGTCCAGAACTGCGGAAATATATGCATACAAATATTTCAGGGCCAACTCTCAGGTATTCAGAATAAAATTTTCTACATGCATAATAACATACATTATGTACCAGATAGCTATATGTGGTTTTTCTGACAATATGCATTCTGTAAACCAAATATTTGTTTTGCATGCCAGTACAATCGGTAGATCAAATGGCAGCTCTATCACACTCTTACCCACAAAGAGTTAGCCATGAATTAGCAATATGTATTAAAACCAATACTGTAGCACAGAAGTATAAGCAGCTACTTTTTAGGTAACACATGTAGGTAATTATTTTGTGATCTCTGCATCAGAAATGTATTTTTGCACTATGTGCCTTATATTAGTTGTAAACATTAATAAGAATCTAAAACATTATTTTCCTAGAAATGTTTACATTCATAATTAAAA